>NW_016171057.1:0-14942 GCF_001687245.7 Rhagoletis zephyria
TTTTTGTAGCTAACTAAAAGTTATATATTTTATAAAAATCCCTCAAAAAAGCTGACTACAAGTTGATTACTTTTTATTAATTGATAATTTTTTTCTGCAGGGTATGTAGGGCACTTGTGTACAGACGTATGTATGTTTGCCAAAAAAAAAAACGTAGCCAATTGAAAAAAACCAAAAAAAAAACGCAGCGTAGCAATCAAATACACAAATAAATAATTCAATAACAGGCAATTTATGCTAGAAATGAAATATTGCCAGAAGGCGGCCCAATATATGTACATATGTACATGTACATACAGACCTTAGGAACGGCAGCGCATAGAAATTGAATAGTGATAAATGTGAGTGCCTTGTTAAGAGGAGTAAATGTGGGCAAATTGAAATCGTTGAGAGTGCATATTTATTTATTTGAGGCAATGAACTGGCTCGTGCCCAACTGGAAGTGGTATGCCTTAATCAAATTGGTTAAGATGAGGCACCTTCAAAAGTAGAGCATAGGCACCCACCAGTGAAAATAAAAAATTTCCAGAGGATAGGTGTCTTCTTCTCCTACATGATCTACAGACGTGTGGTTACAACGTCGTTGGACACTTAGGCGACNGTGGGCAAATTGAAATCGTTGAGAGTGCATATTTATTTATTTGAGGCAATGAACTGGCTCGTGCCCAACTGGAAGTGGTATGCCTTAATCAAATTGGTTAAGATGAGGCACCTTCAAAAGTAGAGCATAGGCACCCACCAGTGAAAATAAAAATTTTCCAGAGGATAGGTGTCTTCTTCTCCTACATGATCTACAGACGTGTTGTTACAACGTCGTTGGACACTTAGGCGACCAAGCTTTTACAGGCATGGAAAAATTCAAACTATCATGAAATAATGCTAACAAAATGTCTATAATTTTTCCCTTGGAGATACATGACTTGAATATAACGGTGCGCCGGTGTAAAACGTCTGGAAGTCCTGGACAAGAGACTAAGTTGGAAGAAAAATATATGAAGGAGAGGGCATTCAGCCTAGGTGTAAAATTCTACGCGAGATATGCCGATGACATCATATGTCTTCAAACGGAAGACAAGGAAGAGCAAACTCTAGAATATCTTCTTGTCCAACACACATATATTAAACGCTCAAATTCGAATTCGAGATACATACTAAGCCCACGGATACAGACACGTTAATACATAATACTTCAAACCGCCCTCAACAGCGCAATAATGCCTCCTTTAGACATCTTGTTACTAGGCTTCAACGAACTCCAATGAAAAAAATAAGCTATACAAAATGTATGGTATCGCGGAAAACAACAAATACAGAAAGGGCCTAGTAAACCAGATAAGAAGAGAGACAAAAATAAAAATAAGAATGAAAATAATGAAAAGACTAGGGGAAAATATTATATGTACATATTGGCCTAGACACTACAAAATAGCACAAACAAATAAGATCCACTACACAACCAAACCATGCTCCGCAAACCATATGACAGAAAACAAATATATGCCAATGAACTGAAACAATTCAGAACGAAAAATTACACTGAAGATGGAAAAACGCCGAAGCCGGTTTGTCCTCAAACCAAATTTGACAAGGAATGACGGAAACTCGTTCCACAATACAACTAAGTTGGAACTTCTGTTTGAATTTATTCCATTTGGGTGGTTTACCTAATGTTGACCTAACCAAATTCGGCGTATGCTTTCATAGTTATTGGAGAAAAACTCTTAAAGAATTGTAGACTGTGTACTGGAATCTACTCTCTTAACCTAGAGTTGAAGCAACCAATTATGCTGTCTCACAAGTGCAGTATATTTCTAGCGTAAGTGTTTGCGCTGGTCAAAGCCACGGAGCTGGCCAAAAACAGTGCCAACTTAAATTAATACAGTCTACAACAGATAGCCTAGAGTTAATTATATCTACTAAAAAAAAACGGACGATATACATATCTCTAGCACTAAATAAAACTCATTACATATATAATGATTAAAAAGTAACTTTTTTGCGTTACGGTCCCTGTTCTAAATTTCTCTTCTTGTTATGCTCTCCCACAGCACTATTTAGCTGGTGCATGCCTACCTGAGTGCTTCCGATCTACATAGATCTGTTCCCATTCTTCCTGAGCTTTGCTTTAATAAAAAGTACTGGGACCTACTCCCAGAAAGGTCTTAGACCCAATCAGAGTGATGGCTGCCGCCTCTCTTCCGAGACAGTCCGCTACCTCATTACACTTTATTCCCCTGTGGCTGTGTGTACCTTTCTATCTATAATTAGCCACACATCCAGCTCGAATAATTTCCAATAGGAATGGAGAACCAGCTCCAGTTCGCTTTGCTGCAAAACCGAGCCGCCTCTGGTCATCCATCGATATCGAAGCCAGCTACCGTCGCTGACGAGAGTTACCAATTGATCATATAAACTGACGGTTATCACCATTGATTACCATTACGTAACCATCATTATCACTTCCGCTCAAAACTGTCTTATCGTTCTACAATTTCCGTCTGGGATGCTTATCAGCCAATATGTAGGCAGCTAGCCAAGACAAGGTTCAAATTCAATAACGTCTAAACAAATCACTGAAATAAAGAGAAAAAAATATGTGCGCAAAGAGGAGAAAATATATATTTTTTATACGCATATATATACTTGTAAATACCTATACCCATTTAGGAGGAGCGTAATATGGCAAACCTAAACAAATTACAGAAATATTGAAAAGAAACACAGAAAACAAGTGCCACAAACATCTAATAAAATTCGCAATGAAATTTTCTTCTACTTTTTGTTTCTCATGGTAAATGGAAGAAGAATGTAAGGGATGGCATAAGTAAAAACACTAAATCATAAAAATTTACTCATTTGTAACATAGAAAGCGCATTAACACATTACAATGAATCCGAGAACGTTTTGCTTACACACACACACACACCAATCAGTAGCTCCCTTGGTTTTACGCACATTTACTCCTTTTTGCGAATAATAAAGAAAAAACATACAAGCAAAATAATGGAGGAAAATGCCGGAGAAAAATGCCAAAATGGTATATTAACGCAATGCATGAAGGTAAAAGCGAAACGTTAACAGTTTTGAAAATACAGGCACGTAACCAGAGGAGGGCGAGGGTCGTGAGGGGCTAAAACCCCTACCGAAATTTTACAAATTCAGAAAATACTATATTCACTGGGCAAGTCATCGTCTGAACTCTCAAATGTTATGTCAGTTCCTTGGTCAGCCTATATTTATTTATAAAATTTGTGAAAACAGTTCAGCTTAACTCTTTCATTGTCCACGATTGCATAGGTAGGTATTGGTAAAGTTGCCTGGTTTTGCAGCGGAAAATATAGAGGACAAATTGGGAAAGTTTTATTTAATTTAAAAACGCTTTTAGCTCAGTTATTTAATTTTCATGAATTGATCATTTGAAATACTTCCCGTATCGGAGCTTCCTTACCTTTAGACTGGCGAGCAACTCTCCGTAACATGATTGTCAAAACAAATGAAACGTAAAGCTGCTGGAAACGGCAGATAGACATAAATAATAATAAAATAGTCGCACGGTAAAGAAGCAAACACATTTTGCTCTCAAAACTCGCTTAGATTTATGTCTGGGAAGTTGGCATACGGTATGATGCAAAACGACGAAAAAAAAATTCTTCTGAGCGCGTTCCAATAGTACTTGAGTTATTGAAAAAGAAACGGAAAGTGCTTCAAAATTACGTCGAAAAAAAACTTTTGTTTTGAATTCGAAAAAGTAAAATTTTTGAAAAAAATAAATAAAAATTTAAACTGTTCTGAGTAGCTTCAATAGTTCTAAAGTTCCCGAAAAGGAAAAAAAAAGTTTTTCAAAATTACGCCTAAAAAACATTTTTTTGAAGTAAAATTTTTGGAAAAAAAAAATCAAAACTGTTCTGAGTAGATTTTCAAAAGTTTTACAGTTCCTGAGAAGGAAAAAAAAGTTCTGCAAAAAAAAATATATATATGTTTTTCAAAGATATTGAAAAAGTTAAATTTTTGAAAAAAAAACGAAAATTAAATTGAGCCATGTATTAAATAGATAATAATTTTATCCGCTTTTTCAGCATCTGAACCCATATATTGGTGCTGAGACAAATACTTTTCATCGATATTTTTCCTCATAAAATAATTTAATTCGAAAAACAAGAAAAAAAAAAACCGTTGCTACCTAGAAATTGATATTGCAGAAAGATTTTCAAAAATATTTTGTCTTATAATTTTAAAGTTGTCTTATACCACACACGGCAAATATACAAATAATGGATATGAACTGCAAGCATTGCGCCTTCTTATTCACTGTATGAAACTGTATGTTAAAGAATTCGACCGTAAAATTTGTGAGAGATTTCATTTGTTTTTGCTGTTACGCTCCCCCCGCCCCCTCTCCCCAAAAAAAAATATTCCTGGCTACGAGCCTTTGAAAATACATATAGCTTCGAGTGTGTAAGCGTTGGATATTAAGGATACGTGAGCATATAGGCATTACACACATTACACACTCTGCGCGGGAAAGTAGTTTCGAAGTAAAAGAAATCGAACATTAATGCAATAAAATGGTAAATGTGTTAACACAAATCCACAAGTGATTTGAGGGTAAATGAACTTGACAAGGGCAAGAAGTAGAGAGAAGGGGGTAGAAAGAGAAAATCGAGAAAAAAGTAANATAAAATCGAAGTCTAACTTTGCTCAGCAGCTGCTCAAAATTCCACCAAAATCTCGCCAATCGTCAAAGTTTAAGTGGCGTTTTACACACTATTACGCTGAAAAGTGTGCAAAAGTTTGGTTGCTTTTTTTTTTGATTCTCACTACTTTCACTTTTCAATACATTTCAAGTATTTACAATGGCGATGCGATTAGGTTTTTGCAATTTTTTTTTCACATATAAATTCATTCAGCGCTAAACATGCTTAACCGCCGCAAAGTAGGCAATGCTTTTCTCATCAACCTAATTTGCTGCGGCACATTGTGTGCAAAGCTGATAGCTCTATTTGGAGCCAAGTACAGACACACTTTGCTTTCATGTCATCTATGTGCATATGTATGTATGTATGTGTGTGTGCAAAAGAAGCATCGACCACTGACATATTGACATTTGATTGCTAATAACTTTGCTGCATTGCGCGCATTTATAGACTGCTTTTAGCTGCTTGTTTTATTTGTTCTTTTGGGCTTTAGCTTACTTGCTTATTACGTTTGCTGTTGGTTACATCTGCTAAAATTTTGCTCAGGGGAATGTATAACCGCGTAAATGTGGTTAACAGTATACGTGAAAAGTCGTAAAGCTTTAATTACCTACACTTTTGAAGTGAATTTTTTCTATTGTAGCAGAGTTAGCTCAAACTTTAACCTTTTAGCTTAAAAAATCGGAAAAGAGAGTTTTCTCCATGCTACTTTTTCTTATTTGAGAAAACAAATGTCTATTGCCTGGTTCGAAAAACTAAGTTAATTCCCCTCTATTGAAGGGTAATTCGATCCTTTCGCCATGTACTCCTGCAGACCAGTGCACTGTGAAGGCTGCCGGTGCCGTTGGTATTTATTTCAAAAAGAGCCCTAGTTTTGGGTGGGACATCGTATACCCAAAACTACTGGGTAATCCTATACGATCATGTACGGTTCCTCATCTGTTAGGCTTTTGAATGGTTAATTTCAGAAAATTTGCTCTTGATCTCCATGTCCACCGCGTGGGACACATTCAGTGCAAAGCCGCATTTCTCTAGTTCATCCGCTCTCTAATTTCGTTAATTGGCTCTGGGACCCATGTTAGGGTAGATTCGTATTGATCAGAAATCGAGGCCAGCTCTCTCCTATAATCATCCACTAGTTGAGATCTAACATAAAAGGGAGTGGTTGAATAGCCGCTTGGCTATCCGAAAAGATATTCACCTCCATTGCCGCGAATGCATTCTCTTTAATGAAGCTTACTGCCTCGTTAATTGCAAACTTTTCGGCTTGCAAAACGCTTGCGTGATCCGGTGGGAAAAAGCATATCTTTAGGTTATATTGCTCAATTTATCTTTTCCATCCCCATTGACTCCTCCAAGAGGTTCGTTGATCTTGCACCCTGAAAAGTGGCCGACTCTGCGCCCATAAACCAGCTGACCTTTTTATATACATATGTTAGCTGAGAGGCCTTTTGGCAAGGATTCAGCTCTGTCCGGCGGACTCCTTGGTATACTCGATAAATTCCGGATTGGCTTTAATTTCACTTTATATAGGTCCCAGACTTTAATTCTGCAGTATTTGTTGAAGGATTTCCTTATTTTCTTCCCGAGCTCTGTGAGATTCTCATTCCACCAAGGTGTGCAAACTTTCTTATATTCCAATCAAACTGCATACGACGGTGATCCGAGAGAGAGTCTCTTCGTTGGACTTGCTCCGCTTTGTAACCTTCAGGCTGCAGTCGGTTAGTAAAGTTAGGTCTGGGACATCTTCCCCTCCACAAATGTCGAGATCTGAGAAATCTGTCCTTCAGTGTCGCTATTTGGTTCTCCCATTTTCCAACAGCAAATCGATGGTGATAACCAAGGTTCCACACACTCATCTTAGAGCATGCCAAATACACATACACACACCTGCGCCACAAATCATTTGCAGCACAATAATTCCAACCATTAATACCACGATTACGATCGAATTACCAGACGGCTGTTGTAGATGATGAAGCAGTGTCTGCCCCGCCTTCGCCACTCCAAGTAATATAATACACATATTAGCCGGAGTGTGCGACCTGACCAGCGAGCGCACGCTTTGGCCTTCAATGGCTAAAATAATCACTAAACAATGGCCGATGTGAGAGTGCAAGGAGGCAATACGCTTGAAGATTTAGACGATTCTCTGGGAAAATGTGCTTCCTTTTTTACGCTATTAACCTTGTGACTATCGCAATTTTATTACATTTATTTCTGTCTTGCTTTTGCACTCTTCGGCCTATGCCATATAAATACATACAAATAAATTATTTTGTTCATATTTTTTTTTTTGTTTGCTACTTTATTCGNCATTACAACAAATCAACTGTTGGTTATTCAATGCGGCGCATTTGGTCTGACTGCTTGCTGACTATTTCCACTACGTCTAGCAAGTGGGTCAATTGATTGAGCATCGAAATCGAAGGCAATGGCGAATGTACTGATGCTCTGTGGTTTTAATGTGACGGCCATTTGCGGCTCTGTGGTGGTGGTAGATGTGTACACAAATGTACGTGCATATGCATCGGCGTAGCCAGAATGAAATTTAAGGGGCGGGGCTCGACCCTATTAAGCTGGCATTTCAGGGTACTCTTTTATATATATATAAGGAAAATTTGAAAGTTAGGGGGGAGGGACTCGAGCACCCCCCTGCCCCTACCTGGCTACGCCCATGTGCATATGTACTTATAAATCCATTGATATGCTTTTTTCTTTATTTCGTTTTTCTCATTATGGAACTCCTTTGCTTTTCGCCCTGTTCAGCTTGTTTGTCCTTGCAGTGATTACTTTCGATTAGGCGCAAGGCGCAATCAGTTGCAGCATAACTGCTTTAGCATAAATTTGTACGCGCGCACACACAAGCAATAATTTTACATGCATATGTCTATATTAACTAGTAAAATGTATATCTAATATGCCGCCGGCAGAAAAAATCTCATACAAATCGAAATATATTTAATTCGTTTTAGCCGCAGGATAGAATTTATTATGGCTCATGGGCGCACGTGCGAGTATAACCTTTGGTAAATGTATATGTATACTCTTAATAAGCCAGACATATGAATACCTACATGTATAAGTATTAACTTAAATATGGCTGGTATTTGCGATTAATCAGCAAAAGAAAATTTGTTTGCATAATGGCATGGAAAAGTAAAATTATTGGTTTAAGAGGTCTGGAATGTTTTTTTTTTTTTTTTAATTTCATAGAGAATTTCTTTTCGCAAGATGAATGATTAGATTGTTGAGGTTAATACAAACAAGGAAAGTAAAACCGAATAATGTCGTAGGCGATGCTTCGTGCTCTCACCATGGCGCAATTAGAAGTAGCAAAAGCACGGGTCAAAAATAATAAAGCTGCTAGCGCCGATAATTGGCTAACTGAGCTAACACGGCGAGGTGAAGGTGAAGGTCACGCACTAACGACAGCAGCATCAGACTTCTGAGTATCGACTATAAGCTCGAATGGACCGTATTGTGTGAAAAACTGAAGCCCACCGTCAACGAACTGATCGATCCCTATCAGTGTGGCCTTACTGCCATCCCCGAATTGTCGCGTCAAGCGCCAGGGAACTCTCAAAAATCCTCATGCCCATACAATTTGTATTAGGGATCGCACAATCATGCGGCGCTAGCGCCGAGCAAATAGAATTTAGGATTTTATGTTTGAAGTTGGATGCAGAAGACGAAAAAAAAGAAAAAGAAAACGTGAATAAAACCGATAGGAAATGAGAAAACGTCAAAAATTACGCCGCTTTTATTTGGGTATAGCACAAGCTGGTTCTCGTTAGCAATAGAAAACGCACGTTTAGCGCTCCAATTCAGCGACAACAGTTGGACCTGGTAACTCCTTCATTAATTTGGATTTATATGCTTGTTGTTATATAACGAGCTATACTTTTATAAAAAATTTATGGACATTAAACCAACAAAAGAAAAGTAGTCAAATGCCACACTATTATCATAGGTATACTTATACATATGCTGTTAAGGCCAAGTGCAAGCTTCCGCCTACCGAAAATGAGGTTTTCAACATTAAGCCACGATTTTGAGGGTCAATTCAAAATTATGAATATGCTGTTTTAATCCACATCCTCGAATGATGGACTCACCAAAGTTTATTATCTAAAATTTTTCTGATTTCACTTTGATCGCGTTGATTTTAAATAATTATTTTGTTTTGATTTGCTTGAAAAAAATTTTCCAACCTACATACTTTGTATGGAAGAAAATCTATGAAAGGTTGCTAAAAATCAACTTAAAAAGTAAAAATTTCACCTAGAAATTCTTATTAAAAAGTTTGGCAATTTAGATGGAACCGTGCAGAATATTCATAATTTTTGCACAAAGTTTGAAAATTGGATTTATATGGTTAAAAAAATTCAACATTAAATAAAGAAAAGAAAAATAGCCAATACTTGATAAAATGTCGCGTCCCTATTGTGATTATTTAAATTTGGTCTCAATAAAAAAGCTTTTAATTTTTACTATGGATTTGTCATATTTTTGTAATACTTACATACTTTAGCATAAAGAAATTGAACCACTCCGCGAAATAAAGTCAATTGACATTATTAACTTTTCAAAAGCGAAATAAAGTCAACAAAAATTTGGAAATATTTTGCTATTTCCTCATTCAAATGGAAATAGCGTCAACAATGCCTAAAGTATGTCTATTCAAAAAATAAAAATAAAATATTGTTCTTGCATCGTATGAATGTTGTTAGAATAAACATTGCCCCGTAAGTGTTGTTTCCATAGATGAAAGAGGTTTTTTCCAAATAATCCTCAGTGCTATTAATCAACATTGATTTTATTAAAACATTTTAAATTACGAATACAGTAAAAACACGATGCGTAAAACCAAACGCAAAATGCAGCTGGAATACGAGAAATATTTGAAGAAAGAGTATAGAAATGATCCAGGACATGCAAAACATATTTCGTTTCCACAAAAAATAAAGCGAACACTATTAAATTGAAGAAACAGTGGATTGCCGCCATGTCCAAAAACCCCGGAGGAGCACTGAAAGGATTGCTTTTAAATTAGCATATTTTGAACGAACGAATTCGGAATGTCTAAGGTGGAAAAGAAGAAAGGAAGCTATTTTAGAAAAGGAATTTTTTTACACTGTATTCATGTCGCCGCCAGCAATTTATGGACATTTCAAGTTGCCAAAAAAAAAATCTTGGACTGCTTGGAGCGCGCTCGCTGTCTTTCTAGCTTCAGTCTTGACCCCATGCGACCACTTACGTAACATAATTTGACGTAGCACAGTGCGGCCGAAATTCTAAAGAAATGATTCGAGATTTTTGCACTATGGGGTTTTCGAGGTTGCTAATTACGAATCCGCTGTTGGAATTTCAAAATTCGAAATGGCGGATCCAGTAAGGCGTCTGGTAAATTTCGGGCTTTTTAATTAAATTTCTTAGATTTGAGATTTTGAGTATGCAAAAGTGCAAGCTTGAAGTAGCGATTTTCGAGAATTTTTTTTTTACTGACAGTGCCAGTTATTTTTTTCTATACGAATTATGTTCGATGATATGAATGAAATGAGCAACACTTTCAATAAAAAAAAAATATCCAAAAATCAACCGTAAGTCCCAGCTTCTTTAAGCTTGCCTTTTATCATACTTAAATTAAATCTTTCTGTGAAATCAAATTGAAAAGCTCGAAATTGTTACATACAAGTGGAGCTAATATGTATAAGCGTGTTTAAAAAAAAAAAAAGAAAAACAAAAAAATATATCTAAGAAGCAGAAATGAGCATCTGGGTTTTTTTTATTCTGTAGCTAATACTTTTCAACGTAAACTCCAATAGGTTTAAAGACAGCATCCGGGAGCGTGTTGTTACAACTCATATTTCGTTTAAAAATAAACGAAGAAAATACCTTTACATTTTTATTTCTTAAAAATTTCTGTTACAGTATTTGTTTCACAAATTTTTTATGCATTTTACTAACCTTCACACGTAGAATTCATTTGGTTTTGTTTGATTTCCTATTCTCTAACTACTTTGATACGTTAACAACTTTTCGCTTTTTATTGCAATAATGTTGTGCTTGGGGGAAGGTCAAACTACAAATGAATATACAGAAAGGAACAGTGAACAGTTTTCGCCTCTTAGGTGGTCTCTTTTTAGCCAATTTATTGTCAAAAAAGCCATAGCTAGAAACTTTATTTTCTCGAATTTGGGCCGCACTTTTGGAACTCGGCCGCACTGTGCGGTGGTGAATTTTTAATTTAATTTTAGTTTGAAGTCGAAATTATGTCTTTGTGTTTTTAAGTTAACGAACAAATAAAACACCTATTTGAGGTAAAATTTTCGAGTGACCAAAGCTGAATAGAAACACAAAATTTATGATATCAATTTCGGGACGAAAATTCTACGCATTTTTTTAACTGCCCTGGAAATTGACTAAAAATAGTTTTATTCATACGAATCGTTGCTAAAGGTCAGATTTTTTTTTTTTTTGTGTTTCTAAGAGTAGACAGAACTTTGCAACGTTCCCAATCTATGGCCTTGCCCGCATATGTGATGGCCTTGGATTCCCAGCCTTCATGCGGATTACCAAGGAATTTAAACGTGATACCCACACAGAAGAAGAGACAGGACACCGCCGTGCGGCGTGCCTCTATCAACGAACGTGCCTCAGCGTATAATAAGTGGTTTTAATTTTGGTTTAATTTAATTTTAATTCATTTAAAATATGTTGGGTGGGAATGAATTTAAAAAATTAAAAAGTGATTTGTTCTGAAAGTTTACATTATAAATTCAGGATAAGGATTAGATAATATGATGAGCAAAGATTATTAGTTACGGTATCGGGTTGTCGGTAATCACTATGTTCTTGAAGCTGGATATTCCGATATACAAACGGTTGGATTGGTAATTCGATGAACCCACGTTGATACACGATGATGGGGTTGATAGCACCGATGTCTCCTGATGTTGAAAGAAAGGTGCCTCATGTAAGGTGATCTCGTCTGACGTTGATCGATGGTAAGAAAAGAAGGGTCGTCGGAATTGCGCTTAGTGCATATGTATATACCAAACACTAAAAGTTCGGATATGAATTTCCAAGTAGGGAAGTCTTGATTGGGCATTTACATAGGGATGCATTGGGGAATAAAAGCTCAGCGGGGATGCTTCCATTATGAAGAAATGCAGTAGTACTTATAGTAGGTAACTTTGACCATGCTCAGATCTGCTGCAACTAACAAATACTGTTCTTCCGCTAAATTTGTACTACATATGCATGTAGTACATACATCCGAAATAAAATACTTGTACATTTCTGGGTATATAAATATAAATTTTTATAGCAAATTGAAGTAATAAATGATCGCAAATTTTAACTTCATATTGGCTGCTTCACTTACTCGTAAACCAAATTAAGCAAAGATATTTGTGTAACTAAAAGCAATATAAAAACTTATTCTCAATAATTCTGTGGCACATAAACGTGCAGTGCTAACCCATTCACGACCAGCTACGCACTTTATGGCATTTAATAAATGAAATTATTTTTTGCAATAAAAAAGTGGAAGTAATATGAAAATGGCGAAGCATAAATGAATTAAAATGAAATTTCAATGAAATGAAAATATTATTCAGAAATTACCGAAACATGCATTCAACCATTAAGGCACAATGCGAATTTAAGCACAATAATAAGAATACATACTGATAATAATAATAATAATAAAACAACTCCAACAACAACAACAACAACTACAATAATATAATACCAACAAAAGAATACCAAACACCGAACAAAGAAAGCAAGCAAGCAAATTTTAATTCCCATTCAAGTGAATTTTCCAGCAAATTGCCGTCGTCTTACAATCGCACAGAGATATACAGAGACACACAATAAATGCATAAATGCAAACAAAAGGATGTTGAAGAGTAAAGTAGTGCAGATATATTGAAAGAGAGAAAGGAGTATAATGAGATTTGTGAATGTGTTGGTAATCAGTTGTTGATGGGCTAATGGCACCTACGCAATTTTATTTTCGATGTGGTTGCGTGAAAAATATGGCGCGACAGTGGAGCCATAACTTGTTAGGGCGAATATAAATACATGGAAAGTCATTTTCATATACATAAATGTAAAATATTTCATTTGAAAAAGCTACCTAAGCAATGCCGTGTTATAATGTATGCAAATGTATGTATGTAGATATGTGTATTAGCATGTACATATCTTAATTTTGGCTTTACACTTTGCAACACATGGAAATTCCACCTACACAAAGGCACGACAAAAATTACATTTCCTAAATTTATACAGACAATCGAAAACGTCTATAAAATTTCTTCAAGTACCATCTTTGCATTAAATCAATAGATACCGCTTATACGACTAGCAAAATGAATTTTGAAGGCCATGGTATACATGAAGGTTGTCCTTATTTGTTTTCTTAGTTCATAGGGTGGTTAACCCACAAGTGCTAATTTGGGCTAAGTAGGCAACTGAGAGGTAAAGTCATCTCTCGTCGTACAAAAATTGAACTCAATGAAAGCATCTGATGAGGCGGCTAATGGAGTTTTCGAGAGAAAGATTATGCTAAAAAAATTTACGGGCCTTTGCGCATTGACGATGGCAGATGGTGGAACGATCAGCTGTATGAGCTTTACAACGATATAAACATAGGGCCAATTTCACAATGCGTAGTTAACTCGGAATCGGGAGTTAACTACAGATTTTTGTACTGAAAATCTCTAGTTAACTGTCGATTCGGAGTTAACTACGCACTGTGAAATTGGCCCATAGTGTGGCAAATTAAAATACAGCGCCTACGCTGGCTTGGTCATGTCCAGGTTTAGGATTTTAAGGCGTTTGCCAAATTTGTCTGCTAGGCCGTATCTGTAAACAAATTAAAGGATCACACGTTTCATGTGTTCCTTGATTAAAAATTTAACTTTAGATTTTTCATTTTTTGAAGTGAAAGTGAAAGTGAAAGTGAAAGTGAAAGTGAAAGTGAAGTGAAGCGGTGGTTGGTGGGTGGGGAGTAAATTGGCAAATTCAACGGAAACTGCACACGGAAATAGTGCAACGGAAGTGACTGAAACAAGTGCTCCCTGAGTGTATGTACATGGTATTAATTTAACAAAAACTTGCTAATAAAAGGTTAAAGAATAACACTTAGAAAAGACCAATACAAGAATGAAAGTAAAGATGAGTACGTACATAGATAAAGAAAAGGATAAAGGCGAAGGTAAAAATAACTATTTTGGGATTTTAGAAATTTTCGGGATTCTCGGAACTTTTTGTTATCGAAATTTTTATGGATATTGTTATCGATTTTGCTATCGATATAGCATATATATATATATATATTTTTTTAACGATTTTGTTATCGATATTGTTACTGGCTTTGTAATCGATATCATTATTGGTTTTGTTATCGATATTGTTGTAGATTTTGTTATCAATTGTTTATGTATTTTGTTATCGATTTTGTTATCGATTATATATATATGTTTTTTTTTTTATATATTTAATTGGACATGCACATTGTACCAAAAAAATTAAATTATAAAATAAATGCCTTTTTTGCCTTTTTTCAAAGCACATTTTGCCTTTTTTCAAGTTTTTAGTGCATTAAAATCCGAAACCTGGTCTTGTCGTACGAATGGATAGCAACGCTCCAGCTTGGATAATATACAACGCAGGTCGCGATGTTGGTAACAGAGGTAGAGAAAGGCCTTCTTTGCATTGGAAAGACCAGGAGGCGGAGAAGGACTTGGCATTTACAATTGGCAAAAATCACTTAGGCGGTTACAGCGCCAAGCAACGAGACGAAGAACCTAAGAATCTTCTAGTTAGTCGGCTGTCCTTATATAAAATTAGAATAAAATTTTCTAAGCGTTTAAGATCTTTTTCAACTAACTACTCATCTCGTTTATTTCCAGCCTTTTCGTATGTACATAAAGTACATTCACATTTATTTTATTGAGCACATGCACTTGATGTCTTCAATTTTCTGTTCGCTGCTGCAGACACGCATAGCAAAATGCTCTTGTTTACCTGCAGTGCTTTTTACTTACCTGCTGTGCTTTTTAATAAATGAAATTAATAAACCATGTTATTTTGCACACGCATGCCCATACTCGTCTGTACATAAATACCTATGTACATATGTACATGTTTAGGTACGTATAACGCACTAAGCCGAATACATACGGATATGAATGTGTATGAAAGAGAAAAAATTTGAAAGCAACAAAAGT
>NW_016171058.1:0-14940 GCF_001687245.7 Rhagoletis zephyria
TGAACTCGGCCAAAATCGCTTAGGTGGTTACAGCGCCAAATAAGAAGAATAAGAAATATGCCCATATTGTTATACTATATTCCAACTACCTAATTCTCTTAATTACACTATATTTGACTTTTTATACAGGTGGCAACCCTTTTCCGTGTAGTTTCAAAACCATTTCGATTGATACCCATATGGTAATATCTAATTCAGGTAATTAAGTAACTAATTTGCATAATTTTTTTAACAGGTGGCAACCCTTTCAAAAAAATAAAACTTCTACAGGCCAACCCCTATAATTTGACACCGCACTTTTTAAAATCAAACGAATTATATGTACATATTTACCTATGTAAATGCAACAATAATCAAAATTTTGAAAACAATATATAATTGTATATTTGACCACATTTCAGCCGTAGCCGAGTGCTTAGATATGCCTACTGGCACTCGGGAGGTCCATGATTTAATTTCTGGTCCCAGCAGCATCAACATTTTATTTTATTTTTGTTTTCTTTTTTAAATAGCGGGCGCACCTCGGCCGACAATGGCAAACCTTCGAGTGTACTTCTGCAATAAAACAGCTTATTCGAAGGTGGAGGTGAAGATCTTTCAATTTTAGTCACATCAAGAAGCAGAACACGAATTGGAGGAAAAGCTCAGCCAAACATAGAAAACGTTTAAGCGCCAAACTGTTTATCCCTTAAACTGGAAAAAGCCTTGAAGCTTCCAAAAACTCAAAATTTTATTGCGAGGTCAAGATTTGTATGAAATTAAAATAAACCGTGTTGTTCGACAAAACAATCCGGATAATTCGATATTCGAAAAATCAATATTCCAAAAAAAAAACTCTTAATATCCAAAAATGGAAACCGGTTTGGAAAAACCGGATAAGATAAGAGAGTACTCTCAGAACAACCTTCCAAACAAACAATGAGGGAGTGCACACGGAACATATTCCTCATTCCTCTCAAACGAGCACAAAAAACGCGTGCAGAAAACACCACTCAGGCTACATGCCGTTCATTGTCCTTTTAATCTGTTTTAAATCTGTACGCTTTACGAATAAACCTAAGCCGATTGTTGGGTGTCAAAGAGCCCAGGTGTTCCTCTCAAGACATCACGGCCAAATGCCTCATACCTAATTCTTGTAAATTCGGGGCAGAAGCACAAAAGTGTTCCACCGTATCATCCTCTTCAAGGCTAATGGGGTTGTCATATACGCCTATCACAGTCAGGTATTTGTGCCACGTGAAGTGACCAGTCAGCAGTACAACAAGTAGTCCGCAGTCCGCAGTTTGCTCAATGAGAGCAAAAACTAGTTAGCCCACCTACAGCTCCTACGTGGTGCATAAAAAATACGAATATCCACACATATCTTGATGTAACTACGGTGCATGAGGACATAAGAAAGCTAAGCACCAGTTTCTCAGCACGGTTAATGAACCATCCAAATCGCCTAGCGAGAGATCTTCTTAGCCCGAGGTATGCAAGAAGACTAAACAGAAAGGATTTTTCCGACATTATCAAATGATGCGCAATATAATAAATTTGGATATCCACAAAATATCAATTTCGGTTCTGGAACTCGTCTTTACAGACCGACTACCCAACACGAAATCCAGTGTCCGCGCGGCTTGAAAACTTGTCCTTTCCGACCCAACACAGCCTACTGGATTGTACTCACTCAAATATAGAGCAGCGAAGGCGCGGCGTAGAAACTAGTCCTTTCCACCCGTCCCAGCATGATATCCAGCGATCCTGGTGCTCGGTATCGTGTCCATTCCGACAGCCGCAACAATCTATACTAATATTTATTTATTTATTTATTTATTTATTTGGTCTACAGAAAAATGTTTTCTTACAGACAAATGAGAATAGAACATTTAGATACATAGTAATTTATAATAATAATAATAATAACAGCATAAAATAGCAGGTATGGTAGCTGGCGAGGCCAAGTCTTCAGTCTCCTTTTNAAGTCTTCAGTCTCCTTTTGTGTGCGTCGGGCGGAAAGACCTAGTTTCCGCTCCGCGCTGCGGACAGGCTGTTGATCATGGTCGGAAAGGCCGAGTTTCCGATCCATGCTCGTATTGTCTTACGTGGTCGCGAAAATATACGAAGCCGATTACAGTTGTACTAAGCAGTCATAGATATTGTGTAATTTATCGTTCCCGGTTAAAGATATTAATTCATTTACAGTATCGGTCATATCTATAGCACGCCATTTCAAAGTGATATTGTGTGGCACTTATGCTTATTTATTTATTTTTAAGAATTTTCAATTAAAATACATTTCTTTCTCTAACAAACCCCATAAAAACCCAAGTTTAACAATTTGTAGAAAACTTCAAAAAATGGCAACATATTTTCACCTAAGTTTCAAACTTTTTTCTCGGAAGTGTTAGAATTTTTTTGAATACACAGTTTTTTAGCCACTGCTATTTTAGTCTGATAATATGCAAATTTCAAGTGGCTACGAATTACCGTTAATTTTTTAGAATTTTTTTTTGTAGCATTGGCTTTCATATAATGAATAAACTCAATTTATTTGTATATGGATGAAAACCGCAACACCTTTGGCGAAAAAAATTCTAAAAAATCAACGGTAACTTTCAGTCACTTGAAACTTGCACATTATCAGACTAAAATTGATTGGGCTATAAAACTGTGTATTCAGAAAAATTCAAACACTTCCGAGAAAAAAGGTTGAAATTTAGGTGAAAATTTGTTGCACTTTTTTAAAGTTTTCTACAAATTGTTAAGCTTGGGTTTATATGGGGTTTGTTAGAGAAAGAACTGTATTTTAATTGAAAATTCTCAAAAATAAATAAATAAACATAAGTTGCACACAATATCACTTTGAAATGGCGTGCTATAGATATGACCGATACTGTATATACAAAAAAGCGATTAACGTTTACGTTTACCTCATAAACTGAACAGAAATACAGTTCACCAGCTGAACGATAAGGTTTACATGTTATTTATTCAAAATCTCAAGTAAGGTTTTCTTAATGGTATAATAAGAGTCGGAGGTGTCAAAATAGTCGTACTGCTTATTAAAGTCCTGGCATAGGCAACGAAAAGCATCATGCATTTCAAAATTTGTTCTACAAATAGTTAGCTTAATGGGCTTGTAATGTCTAGAAGGCCTAGAAGGAATACAAAACGTGATCTGGTTCAGTAGAAAGGGACTATTGACCATCCCGTTCAAGATCAAAGATTAGCGTTTGAGAGACACAGAAGTCTAGGTATTGTAATTTCAATGGTTAGAAACCGTGCTGAACTTAACAGTTTTAAAGCCACCGAGTCAAAAAGATTAAAAGCATAAAAGCAAGCCAAAATCAGCTCTTTGCAGGAAAATTATTTGATCGATGATAAGCAAAATGCATGATAAATCGCGGAAGATGGGAAAATGCACTCTCACGCAAAACAACAATAATGCACCAAAAGAGGCAAAAATGCACAAGGAATGACAAGAATATTAATTTTTAATTTTTAATCCACGCACTTTATGTCTAAAACACAACAATTTATTGGAGCTTGGCTTCAAATAGCTTTTTCCAGTATAAATTACACAAATTAGAACTGCTTAGCACTTAGATAAACAAAGTAACTTTAGGAATTCTTTCAAACGAATGTTTAAGCGACCGCACAGTACGAACGTGTACATATATTTTGACAGCCGTTTTTCTATGTGTTCCCAAAGCTCGAGAACGGCTCAACCGATTTTTTTGAAATTTCGGACATCTGTCGCACACGTCCCAAGGATGGTTTAGGCTACAAAAAATGTCTATATATTAAGGGGGCGAGGCACCTCCCATACAAACCGGTAGAATTCTGGAACTTGTATGGAGATATACGAAATCAATCGCATACTCTTGGAGAAAATTTTGAGTTATTGGAATAGGGGCCGTGGCACCTCCCATACAAACCGAATTTTTCATACTGCATATCCCTAAATGTGTTCCTGGTAGAGTTCTGGATCTTGGTATGTAGATATGCGAAATCAATCGCATGCTCTTGGAGAAAAATTGGAGCTATTGGAAAAGAGGGTCGTGGCACCTCCCATACAAACCGAATTTTTCATACTGCATATCCCTAAATGTGTTCCTGGTAGAGTTCTGGAACTTGGTATGTAGATATACGAAATCAATCGCATAATCTTGGAGAAAAATTGGAGCTATTGGAAAAGAGGGTCGTGGCACCTCCCATACAAACCATGTATATCTCTGGAAATTATCTTGGTAGTAACAGTCTTATTTATTGTAAAAAGAATGTTGTAAGTATTAACTGCATATGTATGCATGTATTTGTAAACCAATATATAGAACCCTACCAGATCGTATACGTTATTTGCCAGGAAATGATACCCTGTAAACTAGGTTAAGTTTCCATGAACTTCTTAAAAGTATTGTGAAAATTCTATCGCATACTACCTATGTAGACTTTAGGTGCATCGTTCGAGTTAACGATTACTTCCCATTGCTCTGAGTATAAGCGTATTACTTTGTATACTCACTTTAACATGGGATATCCTAGGAGGGTTAGTTACCCCTTTTAACTCCCAAACGAGCAACGAGAGTGTACAAACTAGGGTGTTCGATTATTTGCCGTTTTTCGAAAGCCGGTTTTCGAGTTATTCGAAAAATTGCAAACTGAAAAANGTATTGTGAAAATTCTATCGCATACTACCTATGTAGACTTTAGGTGCATCGTTCGAGTTAACGATTACTTCCCATTGCTCTGAGTATAAGCGTATTACTTTGTATACTCACTTTAACATGGGATATCCTAGGAGGGTTAGTTACCCCTTTTAACTCCCAAACGAGCAACGAGAGTGTACAAACTAGGGTGTTCGATTATTTGCCGTTTTTCGAAAGCCGGTTTTCGAGTTATTCGAAAAATTGCAAACTGAAAAAAACGGTTCCTGGTTTTGAAATTAAGAAAAAACGGATAAACCGGTTTTATTTTAAATATATTTATACAGTGAAAATATTTGTGTTGGAATGAAGTATGGAAAAAACGGTTCCTGATTTTGAAATTAAGAAAAAACGGATATACCGGTTTTATTTTAAATACTTTTTATACAGTGAAAGTGCCTATGTTGGAACGAAGTATGACCCAAAATTACAATAAAACTATTAACGTAAATATACCTTTTATTTAGAAAAGACCAAAGCACAATCAAAAGCAAGATCAAAAGTAAAAAATAAAAATCAATGAAAAATTCGCATTTGGTATTTTTAACCTTTTTTTTAATACCTTATCGCATTATTGACGCTACACAGTGCTGTGCGGGCGGGCAAAAATCAAAAATTTCGTTGTCCCGAGTCTAGACGTTCTGTTGGAAATTTTTTTATAAAATGAATAATACAAAGCAAAAAGGCACCTGAAGTTGACGCATTTTAAATTAAATTTTTTAGTCGGAGTCACTTCATTTTTCGGCTTCACTTGCCAAAAATACAAGTTATGAGATATTAAGACACATTTATAATTTTTCTGTATAAAATTGTTTAAGATAACTGCAAAAAATTAATTTGTTAAAAAAATTTAATTCTGTAGTTAAACTCGCTATATTTTAAATGCAAATTTATTTTGGTGAAAACAAAAATATTACTAAAGTTTAAAGGAGTAAATCCAAAAATCATGTTTTATTTATTCCATAGGTCAAAAAAGTGTGCTACTTTCTTGCACCTAGCAAAATAATCTGCTTTTAGTAAGGGTATACAAATGATAAATATAGCAAGAAAGACGTGAGTGCGAAGAGCTTGAAATGCTGGCCGACAGAAGAATGCCCGAAAATTTTACCAGAGAGTTAGGCGACTTACGGAAGGTTTCAAGACCAGGGCGTACTCCGGTAGGAACAACAATGGCGACCTAGTTACCGATGTTCAGAACGTACTTAAATTACGGAAGGAACACTTTTCTACCATACTGAATGGCAGCAACACGGAAAGTTGTGGAGAAGAAGAACCCGAGCTCCCAGTCGATGATGACGGAGATGCTCCACCGCATGCTATGACCAGGTACGAATAGCAATAACGCGTCTGAAAAACAACAAAGCTGCTGAAGCTGACAGCCTGAGAGCTGAGCTATTCAAGTTCGGTGGCGATGAGTTGATAAGGTGCATGCATCAACTCTTGTGCAGAATATGGTCAGATGAACGCATGCCCGACGACTGGAATTTAAGTGTGCTGTGCACAATCCACAAGAAAGGTGACCCCGCCATTCGCGCCAACTACCGCGGTATCAGCCTTCTAAGCACAGGTTACAAGGTCTTATCGAGCGTATTGTGTGAAAGCCTGAACCCTACCGTCAATGAGCTGACTGGGCCTTATCAGTGTGTTGTTGTTGTTGTAGCAGCATACAAGATCCCCAAAGAGTGGGGAGTGTTGCTGGAGTGACAGTCCTTGGCCAAATATACATCTGGGTCGTTCCGGTTACGCAGACCCGACTGTCGTGGGAACGCTTATCAGTATGTCTTTAGGCTTGGCAAATCCACTATAGACCAGGTATTCACAATACCCCAAATCTTAGAAAAGACCCGCGAGAAAAGGATCGACGCTCACCACCTATTTGGCGGATTTAAACCCGCTTTCGACAGCACTAACGGGAGTTGCCTATACACCGCTATGTCTGAATTTGGCACCGGCTTAAACTGATACGGCTGTGTAAAAAGACGTTGAGCAATATCTCCAGATCCGTCAGAAGTGGGAATGAAAGACCTCTCCGAGCCGTTCGCCACCAAACGAGGTTTCAGACAGGGCGACTCCCTTTCATGTTCAGCGTGCAATTGCGGGCTTATGCCGATGACATCGATAGAATCGGTAACAAAAACCGCGAAGTCTGTGCTGCCTTTTCCAAGATGGATAAGGAAGCAAAGCGAATGGGTCTGATGATAAACGAGGACAAGACGAAGAATCACATCCGCGTCTTGGCACCCACGTCACTATTGACAGTTATAATTTCGAGAAAGTAGAGAACTTCGTTTACTTGGTAACCAGCATTAATACCGATAATAATGTCAGCTTGGAAATCCAACGCAGAATCACTCTTGCCAACAAGTGCTACTTTGGATGAAGTATACAATTCAGGAGTAAAGTCCTCTCTCGACGTACGAAAACCACACTCTATAAGTCACTCATCATGCCCGTGCTGGTATATGGCGCAGTAGCATGGACAATGACAACATCCGATGAGTCGGCTCTTGGAGTATTCGAGAGAAAGATTTCTCGGAAGATATACGGGCCTTTACGTGTTGGCGACGGCGAGTACCGCAGACGATGAAACGATGAGACGTATGAGCTTTACAACGGAATGGGCATAGTGCAGCGAATTAAAAGCCATGTCGTGCGAATGGATACCGACGCTCCAGCTCTGAAAGTATTCAACTCGGATCCCGCTGGTGGTAGCAGAGGAAGAGGGAGGCCACCACTGCCATGGAAAGACCAGGTGTAGAAGTACTTGGCTTCCCTTTCACGTCAGATGGCACAGAAGAGAAACGACTGGCGTGCTTTGTTGAACTCGGCCAAAATCGCTTAGGTGGTTACAGCGCGAAATAAGAAGAATAAGAAATATGCCCATATTGTTTTACTATATTCCAACTACCTAATTCTCTTAACTACAGTATATTTGACTTTTTATACAGGTGGCAACCCTTTTCCGTGTAGTTAAGTGAAAAGTGAAGCCTTTTCAAAACCATTTCGATTGATACCCATATTGTAATATCTAATTCAAGTAATTAACTAATTTGCATAATTTTTTTAACAGGTGGCAACCCTTTCAAAAAAATAAAACTTCGTGCCCATCTACAGGCCAACCCCTATAATTTGACACCGCACTTTTCAAAATCAAACGAATTATATGTACATATTTACCTATGTAAATGCAACAATAATCAAAATTTTGAAAACAATATATAATTGTATATTTGACCACATTTTAGCCGTAGCCGAGTGCTTAGATATGCCTACTGGCACTCAGCAACATTAACATTTTATTTTATTTTTGTTTTCTTTTTTTATATAGCGGTCGCACCTCGGCCGACAATGGCAAAGCTTCGAGTGTACTTCTGCAATAAAAAAGCTTATTCGAAGGTGGTGGTGAAGATCTTTCAATGTTAGTCACAACATCAAGAAGCAGAACACGAATTAGAGGAAAAGCTCAGCCAAACATAGAAAACGTTTAAGCGCCAAACTGTTTATCCCTTAAACTGGAAAAAGCCTTGAAGCTTCGAAAAACTCAAAACTTTTATTGCGAGGTCAATATTTGTATGAAATTAAAAGAAACCGGGTTGTTCGACAAAACAATCCGGATAATTCCATATTCGAAAAATCAATATTCCAAAAAAAAAACTCTTAATATCCAAAAATGGAAACCGGTTTGGAAATACCGAGTAAATCACCCTAGTTCAAACAAATATCATCCCACAAACTTTCTTCGCGAGGATAAGAGAGTACTCTCAGAACAACCTTCCAAACAAACAATGAGGGAGTGCACACGGAACATATTCCTCATTCCTCTCAAACGAACACAAAAAACGCGTGCAGAAAACACCACTCAGGCTACATGCCGTTCATTGTCCTTTTAATCTGTTTTAAATCTGTACGATTTACGAATAAACCTAAGCCGATTGTTGGGTGTCAAAGAGCTCAGGTGTTCCTCTCAAGACATCACGGCCAAATGCCTCATACCTAATTCTTGTAAGTTCCACCGTACCATCCTCTTCAAGGCTGATGGAGTTGTCATATACGCCTATCACAGTCAGGTATTTGTGCCACGTGAAGTGACCAGTCAGCACTACAAGTAGTCCGCAGTCCGCAGTTTGCTCAATGAGAGCAAAAAACTAGTTAGACCTTCTGAGATTGAAGGCAACGTGAGTTTTGCCCACCTACAGCCCCTACGTGGTGCATAAAAAATACGAATATCCACACATATCTTAATGTAACTACGGTGCATGAGGACATAAGAAAGCTAAGCACCAGTTTCTCAGCACGGTCAATGAACCATCCAAATCGCCTAGCGAGAGATCTTCTTAGCCCGAGGTATGCAAGAAGACTAAACAGAAAGGCCTTTTCCGATATTATCAAATGATGCGCAACATAATAATTTGGATATCCACAAAATATCAATTTCGATTCTGGAACTCGTCTTTACAGACCGACTACCCAACACGAAATCCAGTGTCCGTGCGGCTTGAAAACTTGTCCTTTCCGACCCAACACAGCCTACTGGATTGTACTTACTCAAATATAGAGCAGCGAAGGCGCGGCGTAGAAACTAGTCCTTTCCACCCGTCCCAGCATGATATCCAGCGATCCTGGTGCTCGGTATCTTGTCCATTCCGACAGCCGCAACAATCTATACTAATATATATTTTGAAAGCCGTTTTTCTATGTGTTCCCAAAGGATGGTTTAGGCTACAAAAAATGTCTATATATTAAGGGGGTGAGGCACCTCCCATACAAACCGGTAGAGTTCTGGAACTTGTATGGAGATATACGAAATCAATCGCATACTCTTGGAGAAAAGTTTGAGCTATTGGAATAAATAGGGGCCGTGGCACCTCCCATACAAACCGAATTTTTCATACTGCATATCTCTAAATGTGTTTCTGGTAGAGTTTTGGAACTTGGTATGTAGATATGCGAAATCAATCGCATGCTCTTGGAGAAAAATTGGAGCTATTGGAAAAGGGGGTGTGGCACCTCCCATACAAACCGAGTTTTTCATCCTGTATATCTCTGAAAATGTTCATGGTAGAGTTCTGGAACTTGGTATGTACATATCCGAAATCAATCGCATAATCTTGGAGAAAAATTGGAGCTATTGGAAAAAGAGGGTCCTGGCACCTCCCATACAAACCATGTATATCTCTGGAAATTATCTTGGTAGTAACAGTCTTATTTATTGTAAAAGGAATGTTGTAAGTATTAACTTGGAGTAAATAAGCGTCTTCAATTATTGAAATATTGGAGTTTTCCTATTTCTTAAATTTAACATTATATGGGAAGCGGGTGTAATTTTAGTCATTCAATTAAGTGCACTTAGTTCGGTAAAAATTGTTAGAACGGTAACCGGGATATACATGTTTGGTTATTAGTGGGCGGTAACAAAAACCGCGAAGTCTGTTCTACGTTTTCCAAGTTGGATAAGGAAGCAAAGCAAATGGGTCAGGACAAGACGAAGTATCTCCTGTCAACAAACAAACAGTCAGCACATTGGTGCCTTGGCACCCACATCACTGTTGATAGTTATAATTTCGAGAAAGTAGAGAATTTCGTTTACTTGGGAGCCAGCATTAACACCGATAATAATGTCAGCATGGAAATCCAACGTAGAATCACTCTTGCCAACAAGTGCTACCTTGGACTGAGTAGGCAATTCAAGAGTACGAAAACCACACTCTATAAGTCACTCATCATGCCCGTGCTGGAATATGGCGCAGAAGCATGGAGAATGACAACATCCGATGAGGCGGCTCTTAGAGAATTCGAGAGAAATATTTTGCGGAAGATTTACGGGCGTTTACGCGCTGGTAACGCCGAGTACCGCAGACGATGGAACGATGAGCTGTATGAGCTTTACAACGACATGGACATAGTGCGGCGAATTAAAATACAACGGCTCCGCTGGCTGCCATGTCGTTCGAACCGACCTCGACGCCCAACTCTGAAAGTATTAAACTCGGAACCCGCTGGTGGTAGCAGAGGAAGAGGAAGGCTTCCTCTGCGTTGGAAAGACCAGGACTTAGGACCAGAGGACCAGAGAAGGACTTAGCTTCTCTTGGCATTTCCGATTGGCGTCAGTTGGCACAGAAAAGAAACGGCTGGCGTGCTTTGTTGAACTCGGCCAAAATCGCTTAGGCGGTTACAGCGCAAAATAAGAGGAAGAATTCATTCCAAGCATTGATTTTGAGTGAACTGGATCCAGTAGTTACTGGTTAATCGCAGTTTTCGTGTTTCTGTAAATTACCGTTATATGGTAGGTGGGCGATTCTAAGATTTTCAACAGATTTGTTAGATAGACCATAGGAAAGGTTCGTACCGGGTTTGGCAGGAATTGGTGAAGTGGCTACTGAGATACAGAATTTCATCATCGATTAAAAAAAATAATTAAAAAGCGGAAAAGAGCGGGATCAATCTTTTTCTTATCTGAAAACTCGGAACACTAGCTACCCAAAAAATGTAGAATCAATGCCGGGCAAAGCAGGGCACTAGAACAAAAACGCTTTTGAAAAAGAAAATTAAAAATTTATTCTCAAAATATCAATTAAACATTGAATAAAGAACGCATTAATGACTAACTAAAATTTAAAATATATAAATATGGTACCCAATTACTTGCTTCATAAGAATCCATGGCTTTATTTTCAAAAACTTTGCGTTAAAACTGTAAAAATTTTTATTTAAAATGCATCTATACTGAGAACGTTTCAAATTTTCATAATCAATGCACGAACTTCCAAGTTTAAATTGGCTGTAGAAACTTGGAATTTTAATCATGAAAACAAATTATTATCGAAAATAATGCGTACTAAACTAAAATTTTGTTGAATTCGGGCCAGTTTTAGGAAATAGGGTCTTGGCCAGCTAGATTAATGAAATACCCTTATGTGCGTCGGCCGAAAATCGAGATTTAAATATTTTGTGTTTGTTTTGTGTTGGACTTTGATTTCTTCGCTAGTAATTTGAATTAATTTTTCCACTTGTGCGCATATATAAAAAGCCAATCTGATTGATGAGCAGTTTTTGAATATAACTGTGGTCAAGCATTGCTTTAAATTTTTATAAATCTTTTGAAAAGTATAAAATAGTTTACTTTAAAATTCTACATAATTTTGAGAGTATAAAATTTCTAGAGTGCTTGCTTTTAAAAGGGATATTTAAAAAGGACTTAGGAAGCGAGCTAAATTATGCTTAGGACAAATAACCATTAAATATGCTTGTCATATCTCAAATAGTTGCAGCTGCGAGGAGTTCAGTTTCTTTTCTTCGTTTTATAGACCCACCTCCTGTAAAGTTTATTGAATTTCTATTGTAGAACTGAAGACTCTGGTGTTTACACAAAATAAAAAATATGCAACATAAAATGGAAATTGAAGATGTTGATATTAATGACTCGCCAATCTATTAATCATATTCAACATTCAGCCAGAAATGGACGCTTCTCTGGACGAGATCCGTTTTCGATGGCAAGAGTCCTGCTGGCCTTAGCTCCGCTTTTGTGGTATAAAATGTGGGTAAAATTGAAAGTTTCAGTTTTGCATTGTTTTCGTTTTGTCATTTTTAAAATGAAGAAATAGGAACTTATTTAGAAATAAAATAAATGTGCCTGTTCATTTTCTACAAAATTCATAAAATTTAATACTTGGAGCCAAAAAAGTTGTGTAGAAAGTGGGCGCCGTGGGCGAATTTCATCAAAATCGGATAACATTTACTATTTCCGCCCACAAGAGCTGTGGACGTGGTAGCGCGTTGAATTTTACCATTTTCCACATTTCTTCATTCCTAAGTGCCGAACAGCGCATATACGAAATTTCAGCGAATTTCTAGTACGGTTACTACTTTTGGCCGCAGCTTATATGGGAACGTCCCACTGTGTGTCGGTTGCTTCGTGTGTATCGTTGTGCATTGAGTTAATTGGCTTAAGCTGAGATCCCACGATTGCCGCAATATACCAATTATTACCTCACAATAAATTGACTCATGCGGCAATAGAGGCCGATATTGTGCTTACAATGCCCATTGAAATACAACCCACTTGCGGCAATCGTGTGATAGCTCGATTGGCAATCATGGGGCAATGAAAATTTCAAAATTGCGGCAATATTTATTGTGTTCTTGTGCGGCAATTAAAGTGAACAATACACAACAATATTTAGGCTGTTTATTAATAATTTACTTTTTTGCTTCCTTATGTGTCCAAAAATCACTGAAATGAATATCCTTGTTTTCGGAAGCAACATAACTTTTAATTTTATTTAATTTGTATTCAAATTATAATTTTTCTTGAAGTCCAATGACGGAATCTTTGCTGCGATATATACTACCACCAGCAAAACTCATACAAGAAGATATTTTATGTCACCAATTGGCGAACTGCCATGACAGTATAAATTTATTAAAAAAAAAAACTTAAAAGTTCAATACAGCCCACGACGAAGCGGTAGAACCCTCAAAAAAATGTTATTCAGTCTTATAGTTAAAATTTAGTACAATAAGGTGCAAGTTCGAAGTTGCTAAAAAATCCTGTCGATTTTTTATAATTTTTTTAGCTGGCGGTATTATGCACTTTCTTCTATGCAAATTACTTTGTAAACTGCGTAACAAATTTTTTTCTAGAAATCCAAATTAAACACCATTGAATTGTGATCAAAAGTTTAAGAAATGTTTATAATTGTTGCATAAAGTTTGAAATTTTTATTTATGTGGTTTTTACTAAACAACGAGCTATGGATTTATAGAAAAAATTAACATTAAACAAACAGAAGAAAAAAGTCAAGACAGATTAATATGTTCAGGTGCTATCTTTTGTTGCGAGCTGTACATATAATTATAAAATTTCATTCCAAACATAAATTATATAAATGCACAGCTTTCATTTAAACATACATAATTATTTTGTACCGATTTTACTTGTAATTAGTAAAAAAAAAAAAGAAAAAATTAAAAAGAAAACCAAAATTAAAATGAAAACTCTTGTAACTTGAACTCCACATATTTAGCACGTTACAGTTATCGTCGAAAAAAAAAAACTGTACACTCAAACTTCAAAATAAATGCGTAAGTTTTCATCGGACTCAAGCTTTTGCTTCTTTGCTTTCGAACAACAAATATGCATAAAATGATCCCACAATATATAAATTAGATGCAATTTCCCTTTTTTTTAAGAATACGCCATTTTTGCACAACAAAGAACAAAACAGAATCTAGAAGTTAGCGCAACATCTTATTGTTGGGGCAATTATTGTCACTATATTGCTTTTCACCAACTTGCGGCAATCAAAATTGTATAAAAAGAGGCAACCGTGTGACTGTAGAGAATTTGATTGGGATAATTTTTTTATTGTGCTCCAATACAGCACAATAAAAACTGTTGCAGATTGGTGCATTTGCGGCAATCGTGTGATCTCAGCTTTAGTTCATTGAAAACAATTGAGCTGAAAAGGTATTTTGGTAGATAACAAAATTTTCTTCCGTATGTTCATTGTGTTAAACTCCAGGAGGGTTTATCAATGTTACAGAATTGATGTGAAAGTAATTCATTACCTCTTAACGTCACCAAATGCCAGGCTATGTCATTCAGCAGACGCTTGGACATAATTAACTACCGATACTCGATTGGTAATTCTGATATGTCACGAATTCACGAAAACAAGGATTTGGGTGTTATGTTCAACAAAAAGATGTGCTTTTCCGAGCACATTGACTTTATGATTGCCAAATCTAGGTCGATGCTGGGGTTTGTAATAAGAATTTCCAAAGAATTTCGTGATCTGTTTACCCTCAGAAATCTCCTTTGTTAGATCCAACCTCGAGTATTGTAGTATAATCTGGGATCCTCACTATACGGGATATTCCTTAAGGATCGAACAAATTCAGGAACGGTTCACCAGGTATGCCCTTCACCGCCTGAATTGGAATGGTAACGTGCCTGAGTATAGAAGTAGGTGCCTCTTACTCGGGCCGCCAACATTAGAAACGCGTTGGATATTTTATTCCATAATGTTTATAAGAGACATATACTACGTTTATACGGACAGAATAATCGACTTAATTGAAAGCGCATTGACACCGTACACATTTCGCTCTAGTGTTTGTACTTACGGCTTTATATCGGCATCAAAGNCGCCAACATTAGAAACGCGTTGGATATTTTATTCCATAATGTTTATAAGAGACATATACTACGTTTATACGGACAGAATAATCGACTTAATTGAAAGCG
>NW_016171059.1:0-14939 GCF_001687245.7 Rhagoletis zephyria
TGACGCCTACTAAGCAACACTGATGACACAAAACAAAAAGATGAGCAAATCCACTGTGGACACACACACACACACACACATGCGGTTGTATATCTCGCCTGCCAAAAGAGTTTCCTCTTTCTTGCTAAAGTAAATATAATTTCGAAGCAAAAACAAGCGCTGCCTGCTGCCAAACTTAACGGAAACAAGTAAGGCATTATGTGTTGTATCAACTATAAGTAGATGATTGCCCAGATTGTTACTCATACGCAGTGACAATCGATGAGGAAGCTTTGTTTCTTGTATGTCTTGTGTGACTGGGTAGGACATCTGTTTTCCATAGGGTTAAGTGTAGGCATTAAAACTTATATATGCATACAAACAAACATATATGTGCATACATACATAGACTCTCACCCTTATCTGTGTATACGTGCATACATATGCATACATACATACATATGTACATAGAAGCTACCATCATCATCAGCAACCAACTGACGGTCATCAAACACTTTGTCTTTCGCTATCGTTAGGCCGCCTTTTTGCGGTTTTTGCGTAAATGTCGCAACCACACACACAAAGATTTATTACACGCTTGCGGCAAGCTGCGCAACGTAAAGCAAGAATTGATGACATTTGAATGGCGAACAATTTTCGACTTTTGTCCCACATTTGGATGAATTTACTTTTTCTTTTGGTGGGAGAAATATGTCAATCGATATTTTTGAAATGTGTATATGGAAATCTCGTGGATCTCGATATGCATTTTTGTATGAAATTAAAACAACAGGGTCAAATTCCGTTCTTTGTAATCGAGAAGTGAAAAAATGTTTCGGGGCATAATTTTTTTGTTTGGTTTACAAATGATATTAACAATTTTTGTCGAACACAAATTCTTCAATTTTATCCTTTTCTCTTTCTTTGTCCCTACCTTTATCACTATCTTTGTCTCTGGCGTTTTTTATCTTTTCATTTTCATATTTATCATTTCCTTGACTTTTAACCAGATCGTTATCTTCATTCTTTTCTTCATCTACATATTCAACATCTTTGCTATTATATTAAATATTTAAATTTATTTTCCTCTTTTTCTTCATGTCTCGTTTTTTTTTACTTTTATCTTTGCTTTATCTCTTTCTTCTTCCACATACTCAACTTTACCACCTTCCTGTATGGGTCTTTAATCTATTCATGTTCATACATAAATCTTGTTCCTAAACTGCCGCTTAGCATGTTTCTTTAATTCAGTATCAATATTATATAACCTTTGAATTGATTTTTTCGCTTTATGTGAAACTAATTTAAAATTGTCTGCATATCAATTAGCATTAAAATACATTTCTAATGATATATAATTATTTATACCTTAGAAGTATAGTTTAGCCGTAAAAGAGGTGTAAAGGAAACATGATTGCCTATTTATATATAAGATAAGTAAAATTGAATTAAATTAATTCATAGTTTTCTTAAAGAAAATAAAACTGCTTTGTACTAAATATGTACATAATCATTTGTGCCTATATACATATGAAATGTACTAGTCACCCTTAAAATGAAACCAAAAAGGGCTGTTTATAAGTAAAAAGTGCACTGAACTCAGTGCCAAAGGGATTTCGTTGGTCTCAAGGTCCCCATGCACGTGTGTCAATATCCCAGAAATCTAATTTCTTCGAAAATTAGCTTAGATTAAGCATGGACGTGCATACCCGTATACATAAATACTTGCATCCATACATTCATAATATGTACCTATGTACATTAGATTGCATCACTCCCAATACAAAAAAAAAAAAATCGGAAAAAATGTTTACTATATTTCAATGGGAAATATAAAATCTATTATATTTACACCAAAATATTTCAGAAAATATTTAAGATTTACGTTTGGTTTTTTATCAGCTGATTTAAAAAATTTTTCAAATTTCAATAATGAAATTTGTTATGCTGTTTTTGTTCTTTTTTCAAAGATTGGTTGAAGAAAAAAAACTTTACCGATTTATACTTAAGAGGTATCACTGAAAATGCATTTTCTCAACATTTTTATTTCTTTGCAAATAAACTCATTCAAAGTATGAAAGAGAAAGGTAAGATGAACGAGCATCATTTCAAGTTGAATTACGATGTGTTGATATTTGGGGAAAAAATCGGAACGGGAATGAGTTTTTTTGCGAAGAAGTAAAAAGGGTGAAATAGTACCTTTCCACTGATACCTTACAAGTCTAAAATGGTATATGGTAATCCCAGTTATTTAAGATTTTCTTAAACCAATCTTTGAAAAGGGGGAAAAACAGTATCCAGAATCTCATTGTTATGATTTCGTTGAAAAAAAAAATTAATATTTTTACGCAGATTTTGAGCTTAAACTATTTTGTCATCTGAGGGCAGTTTTTTCATAAAATCCTTTAAGAAACTCTTTTTATTTATAGAAACTCCATTTTTGGAGGTATTTGCAAAGCGTAAATCTGAATATTTTTCCGGAATATTTTGATGAGGTCTTCAAATATAATACGTTTTGTAATTCCGGCGGAAAACTCCATTTTTTTTTGATGATGCACTTCTCGCCCTTTTTATTATTTGTTCGCTTGAATGCAACAAAAGACGGCTGATAAATAAATATAAGTTTGTGTAGTTATAAAAGGAGTCAAACTCCACACCAGAAAAGTGCCTCCAGCAATTTCTAAGAAATTTAATATAACTCTATGGCGGTGAAGTTATTTGTATGTATATTTTTTTTTGTATTTCCTTGTTGCTATTTTACTGTACTTATTTATTTACCCTGGCTTATATTCGTTGTGGGAAACTAATTACATTTCCGGGTGTGTTGCATTCTTGAGTTACGCTTGTTATTTCATTGGCAGCATGTTATAGTTGTTTTTTTATTATTGTTGTTATTACTGTTTTTATGCTTCGCCTTAGGACGTTCTTTTTTGTTTTGTTTTCTCACTATTAAGTTTACAATGTGCCATTTGTTGGCGCGCACACATACAACTAAACACACAAATTTATATTGGAATTTTCACCCAATTTCAAAAGCTCGTCTTCTCTTTTACTAGTACTCATCGGCTCAACGCCAACAAGTGCTCAGCACAGTAATTAAATTATACGCCAAACAAGTAACCGAGCACGAGCAATGAATGAATTCGCTCCATGTACACCTAAATATTCGTTGTAGTTGTGTGGTGTGGAGAAGGAGTTGTAGTGTTTTCTTACTTTCATGAAGTTAAGTGTTGAATTGTTTTCAACAAATTGCCTTTTGAGTTAGTTTAAACTGTGTTTATTTCAGTTACAAAGGAAAAATAATAGATTTTATTCACTGAGACATAAATTGGTTGAAACTAGGGAGGAAATTCGAGAGTACTTAGTTGAAAGAGTTATTTGAGGAAAAAACTGCATGTACACTTTAAACTTTTAGCGGCTTTGTCTGACATCAGATTAATGGAAAAGTAAATAAAAGCATTTTAGTACATCATTCAATTCAACCTTGTTTCCGTTTCGGTGGCCTTGTTTGGCGCAGCGCAAGTTTTTATTGTAAAACTGCGTCCGCTGTGATCTAGTGGTTAGCAGTGCGCACTATCTTTCCACAGGACTGGATTCTAGCCTAATTACAGACCAACATAAAAAAAAAGTGTTTTCTAATAGCGGTCGGCCCTCGGCTAGTAGACCGTCTATATTTTTGGTTTTTTTCGTTTTCTGCATAAACATAAATATCAGAGTGGTATTCATGGAAGTACGTCCTCCCAGGGGGTTATGAGGCCGAATTAGAATTTTCGCTTAAATTAGATTGTTATACATAGTATGTATATCGACCACAGCGATACCTATAAAAAAAAAATCCTGTGATTTTCTTTAAATTTATTTGGAGACAAACTTTTCCTGCGAGTTTGAGCTCAATCGTCTAACTATTTTTTGAGTTTATCGGTAACAAACATGCCCGGAGGAACAGCTAAATTTTTAAATGGAAAATTTCCATGTAAAGTAAAAAAAAAATACAAAAATTTTAAAATGTCTTAATTATCCCTATTTCAGTAGTAACCTCTTCTTAAATGACTACATTTCATTTCCTTTTCTAAAAATATTAAAAAAATTAAAATAAGCTGTAATTTTTAACCGACTTCACAAAAAGGAGAAGGCTATCAATTCGTCGGAATTTTTTATTTATGTTTTTATGTATTTTACCGCATAACTTTGGACCACGTTAACCAATTTCTATAATTATTTTTTTAAAGGAAAGGTGTTACCTCACAGGTGATCCCATACTAATTTGGTTTGAATCCGATCATTGGATCATGAAGAAATTAACAATAATCTTAAAGTTTTATATGAGAATTAAAGTCGGTTTTGTTTTTTGCTTAAAAATTACTTGTTGTATATTGAAACTTTTACTTCTCAATTTGAAATAGTTTTAAATATGTCTATGGAGACTTTGTGAGCCCAAACTTTAATGAAAACGAAAGAAATTTTTTACAATATTTATCTATCTATTTTAAAAAATATCGTTCACTGTTGTTTAAGTTTCGACGACATAGTTGCAATTCACACTTGATCACATTCTGGAGTAAAATGTCCTACTAGTGACAATTGAACAGATTAAGTACTTGTAATAATAATTTTCGTACAAATCTGCTAAGCATATTTATTTTTTCTTTTCATAATTTGTGCCTTGTCTGATAATATTTTTTTTTTAATAAACTTGTTTATTTTTGGAAATTTTTTCTTCTCGATTGGCACTGTAGGGGATCTAAGCGATTTCGGCCGAGTAGAACAAAGTACGCCAGTCGTTTTTGACGCCAATTGGGTCAAAAGAAGAGGGTCTCATCCCAGGCAGTCAAAAACTTTCCACATTTTCGTAGACTTCTGCGCACTCAAGAATTCTCTTTTTGCGAATTACCGTTATGTGAAAAATTCCCACAGTTGTTAATAAATTTTAATATTATGCATTCTTATATCTGCTGAGTTTCATTGAAATATTCTGACTTTTAATTATAATAATAATAATATTTTGGCGCTTTCACATTTTCATATAGTTTTTCTCGAATTCCGAAAGAGGGTAGGTGTAGGAAGGGTTTTCTGTGAATGCTGAAGAGTATCCAACAATGATCCAACATGCATGTTTCATTGCATACTATCCAGTGATCGACGGCAATATCATCCGTTGTTAGGGTTAAGTCCAGTACCTCTTCTCATCCCGCAAATCTTTCGGAGCTGGGAAATACATATAAAGATCGGACTCACTCCTTTATTGCATACACTCCGGTTAGTATTAAATATGAAGTATAAGAGAGACTCACCTCTGTTGTTTATTGTGGAACTACTCCAGATAGTGTGTCACGCGTTTGCGTCACATCCTATCAGAATTTGTTCCCGCTGATTTCGGGCGATAAAGTGTTCAAGCTTGTCGGGTAGGGCGTCCTTGTTATTAGCAAGGTAGGCTGATGCCAGGAAGATGTTTTGGTGCCATTCCCTCTCCACTTTCACCACGGTTAAGTCTGCTCAACTGTACATAATTTGGACAGAGAATGGCATTGATATCTTTTTTGATTAGAATACGGCCCCTTAAACTCAAACGAGCTGCCTGGAGCCGAATTGCTGGACATTGTGTCCAGCATGTTGACCGCTCTCTTCATCTCTGCCCCCACGGTAGTTGGTACTACCGGCAGCTTTGCAGAGAGACGGAAATTCTTGCCTGGTGTGAGTGCCTGGATGGTTTTCTTAATTATATTTTGTTGTGTTTTTTGCGCTTCCGATGTACTATGGTTAGTACTACCGGGAACACTTTTGATTGTCCCCTGGCTGGAGGTTTGCTGGAGCCAAGAAGGGTGTCCTCATCAGACACCGTAACGACGGAGCCTGGCTTCCGATAAGGAAGTGCCAAAATCATTTGTACAGTGTTCGTTGTAGTGTTCGTCATCAGTTAAGGTTCTGTTGGTATTTGTTTCTTGTTTTTGTCATTCATTTTTGGTCACACGAGTATGCACGAAAAAGGTTCGTCACTCGTCCGCAGAGCCAGCATACTTAGAGAAGGCAATTATACCCGTTCGCGTTCTATATACTCCCGCTGACCATTCAGCCATCAGCTTGGGTACTTCAATATCTTTTTTTTTTATTTTTAGTACATCACGATGTGGGCGCTCACTTTGGGGAATTTCCATGTCGTCATATAAGCCCCTTCGCCACGGCAAGACGATCAGCATTGAAAGAACCGACCACTCCTATTTTTGTCCATTGTTTATATGAGATCGGTGCAGTGTGACACGAAATTAATTGTCAACGCAGTGTGAAAAGAGTGGTCTTACCGACTTTCTTTTTGCAGTAAGAAAAGTACACTATGTTAGAGAGGTTAGAATAACTGAAATTATTTTATCCTTTCATTTTAATAACCTCAAACATATCTCAAATGAGACAACTTTTCTATGTATCTCTTCATAAACAGCTCTATGTACCAAACGAAGACTACGAAAAAACGATTTATGTATATTATTTATTGCATGTCCCGTCATGACAAAACATGTCTGCGACAAGACAACAAACCGTTTGGCATTTGCCAGTCATAAGCCTAACAAAATAATACCTGAATATGCTGGTATTTAGATTTGTCCTGAGATGCATATGTCACACATACAGATGTAAGTACGTATGCACAAACTTATTTTAGTATTATGACATTTCAGTTGTTTTCTTCTTATATTTATTTGAACTTTTTTCTAAGCTCAATGATCAAAAGCTATTTAACATAAACTGCGCCTGGGGATTGCATAAACTGCTGCAGGGAATGGCAGTGGCAAGACGTGCAAAAGTACATCAAGCACACAGCACTCCAAGCGCACCGCACGACGAATAACTAGCAATCCCTTAACAGTGGCAGCAACGAGAATTGACTTTAGTCGGTTTCAAATGTCATGCCATGGCAAGTGCATGACATGTCAACTTTGGTTCCATTTTTTATTTTTACTTTTTTTATTTTAAGCACACTTTTTCTTTTCACTTTGTCACAGCAGGATATGTCATTTGTACACACATACATACATGCATACATACATATGTACGAATAAGGACACTGTGGTAACTGCTTGATTTTTATGTGTGCCGTGCTGTCGTGTGTTTTTGTAAGTTAACGTAAAAGTGCGTTGTAAATGACTTTATTGTCTGTCTTAGTTGTAGCTTTTGGGGTTTTTACACTGCTTTAAGTGTTAGCTGGAGGATTTCGAAAATCCTTTTTCATAGCCAATTTTCACTTACACATAAAATTAGATGAACTGATATACATTCATACATATATGAATAAGGTCAGTTTGCGAAATGCTTTTAAGTTTACCAATCGTCGGTGGCTGCAATATCGTATTGACCTTTTGCTTGCGTTGAGATTTTTTTTTAAATCTTTTACTGCAAAGTGAATTTTTATTGTATTACTGCGCTACTAAGTCTAGTGATGGGATTATGTGGTTGTTGAAATTGCATACTTGCAGTAGTAATACATCCATTTTACTTAAAGGGTCAAACATTTCACAAAATCGATTGTAATTTTACTTGCGTTTTTTAAAGTAGTTTCCCCTGACTGTTGAAAAAAAAAATTGTTATGAGATATGGGTCAAATACATATTTTTTAAATTTATAGACATAAATACAAATGTGTAAAACTTTATAAAGCTCAGGAAGTACATTATTCAATAGTTTTGAAATAATACAATTTTTTTCTACTGAGAACAAGTCCTTCTCCACCTGGTCTTGCCATCACATGAGAGATCTTCCGCGATCAGCGTTGCATACTTTCAGAACTGATGTTATAACAGTCAACAGTGACGTAAGATTCGAGACGAATATGTTCTGGCTATTTGTCTGATGACAGGAGATGTTTCGCTTTGTCCTTATTCACTGGCAGCCCACGCGCTGATCGGGTCAGTTCTGCGACTCTAATTATAATTAATTAATTAAAGATAATTATCTTTTCCACCATTAGAATAAAAAGGACGGTTGGGCATCGCTTTCGTCATCATAGACTAGAGGTTCGGGTTCATATACTCCACTACTTTCAATGCTGCTACCATTCAATAGAGTAGAAAAGTATTCCCTCCCCTCCACTATTTAAGCGCGCTCTGGACATCGATCACTAGGTCGCCATGAGCGTTATTTCTGGTATTTAAACCTTCTCTAAGTCGCTTAACTTTCTGAGTGGGAGATGTGGTTCCACTACTCCAATTTGTAATTTTATTGGAGAGTGGCCTTTGAGAGCATACGCGTGTGCGTATATTGGCGACAACAGGGTTTGAACCGCTGTATTTAGTCAAAAACTTTGCTGGAAGCTTGGCGACTTATCGCAGTACATTTTCTTTAATGCGTCAGCAATCTCACCACTTTTCCATTCTGCAAAAAAGTGGCTTTAAAAACATTATTTTTGAATGAACGATACGAGCAACCTAACTGAAATTTTTTAACCCTGCAAAAAAACATTTTTATTTTATAAATCCAGAATAATAATTATTTTTAATTTTTATCTAAATAATCTGCAAATAACAGTTATTTTTGATTTTTAAGTTATATGTCTTATGACTTTTTATTTATAAAAGTTATAAATAAAATTCAGTCAGTGACTTTAACTTTTAAAAGTCATCAATATATACCAGTCACTGACTTTTATTTTTTTTTGTAAATCATACTTATAAAAGTCATTTGTATTCGTCGTAGTAAACTTTTGTTCTCCAACCCCTTCTTAACTGCGAAAAAGAATACATACATGAATTTTGTACGTATGACTTAAAAACTAAAAGTCGGCGACTGATTTATATTGATGACTTTTAAAAGTAAAAGCCACTGACAGATTTTTATTGATGACTTTTATAAATAAAAGTCTTCGATAACTGTTATCTATGACATATAATATAAACATAAAAACTAACTGCTATTTGCAGATTATTTAGATAAAAATCAAAAATAATTGCTATTTCGGATTTATGAAATAAAAATTAAAAATATGTATGTAATTGTTGTTTTTTTTTTAATTGCATTATTTTCAAATTTGATTCTCGGTGAAAAAAGAAATCGATTGGCATGCATCACCTAGTTGTAGAACATTTCCTTCATAGTGAATTTTTCAATGACAGTTTTCGGCCCCTATAGAAAATTATTTCCCTAAATTCCATATTAAAAGCCGTATATGTATGGAGTCGATTACGTCGACAAAGATGTTTAATTGGGAATTAGTATTTCCTACGTAGTATGGCTACAAGCTGAGGCCGAAATTAAAGGGTATCATCGTGGATACAAGATCTATTGTTTTTTTAACAATCCTGAAAAGAATCCCTTAATATGATTTTTTAGCCGACTTTTTTAGGGGGTTGGAATATTTTCGTTGAATTCGGTGGAGTATTTTCGTTGAATTCGTTGGAATATATATATTTTTTTATGTATGTTACCGCATGACTTTGGATCGTTCTAACCGATTTTTATAATTCTTTTTTGGTTTAGATCCGAACACTGAATAATGCTGAAATTAATGGTAGACTTAAATTTGTATATGAGAATTGAAGTCGGTTTTGTTTTAGCTTAAAAATTACTTGTTATCACATAAAACGTTTAGCTTCATTTGTAAAATTTTAAATTTGTTATTTAAATTATTTTGCTCTAATGCTGTCTGGTAGCTAAGTTGGGCACCTCGTCATTATTTCGTTCCTACACTCAGTCACTTAGTTAATTTATCTAAAAGCTTTCTGCAGCATTTTTTTCGCTTCACTGCAAGACCAACAAATGCACAAATTAAAATGGAAACAAAACCTTCAACATTAACTGAGGAAAGATAAACAACAAAAAATTACGTTTTTGTCTCGACTTTTCGTTGCAAAAACCTTGAAAAACTGCGAATTTGGAATATAATTTCACTGTTGGTAAATAAGTACTACTGGTGCATAACTTTCGTTCTTTTAGATAATAAATTTAAATGGGATAAAATTGAAGTGATATATTGCTATTATTAAATGAGGAGCGCTCAAAAGTAAAACTTAGCCTACTCACTCAAGGAAGACTCTAGAAAAAAAAAATAATAATGCAGGGATTAAAAAGCTCAATAACAAAGTAAAGTGCATATGTGTGCGTTCAAAAGAGAAAGAATTTGGGGTGCGCGAGATTACTGCATATCATTTCTAGCGGCATCAAAAAAATCAAATCGTTGGTGAGAGTGAGGGTACTGTCAAGGCTTTGGGACAACGGTAACGCCCAGCTAAACAATATTTTCGGCAGCATGTAGTCAAACCTTGCTGGGTTCCAGTAGTAGCCGGTAGCTCAAGCACTTCATCAGAGCATGCTTCACAGGGCCAACGTAGCGCTCGATATTGGGCCTCCTTACTGATCAGAAAGGATCAGATCTGTGAGTACGAAGGCGAAAGAAGGCATTAGTCATGCGAAATCAATAATTCTGTCCAAAGAAACGCGATACGATCAGTAAAATCCCAGAAGTCTATCCAGGAGCTCACTTGAACGTTCTTGAAGCCTTCAAAATCCTATGCCGATCACACCCTCGGGCCCAGTGAAAATCTAGAAGATTCTACAAGGTTTTTACTCATGCACGATTGGAAAATCATCAATAATATCACCAAATCGAAAAAATAAGGCGAGTAGGCCTATCGAATTTCACGAAAAAGATGCCCAAAATGTTACATATGTGTGTATGTATGAGTGTATTTTAAAGAATCTCCCGTCGAACGTTCAATTAAAATTTTTTCATTGAGCATCGTGTATCTATAATGGCAAATAATTTGGAAGAATAACAATTTACGTACGTATGTTAAGTAAGAATACTTCTGCACAGATATACTACAATGCAATTCACTTGCTGTCCAATGTATTTACTTTGACATGCATTTCTGTGCTAACAATAACAACAAAAAACGCCGAGCTGCCACTTCATTTTCTGATTAAAATCAATCAGCGCGCAACTCAACAAGTCAAAAGGCGATGAAAGTTGTAGTCTGCTATGTATGTTTTATGGCAGTGAGCATGCAGCTTGAATGTTTGTGTGAGTGTATGTAAAAGCCAATGAATTGAAGCTGGAAAATCGCATTTGCTTCACCCACATATGACAAACACATACACATATTTATGTATGTACCTGTATTTACCGAAAAGCTACTGTACCTCACTCAACAGAACAGCAAGTCATTTAAAATGACAGGGGCGTGAAACATCGTATTCATCGTATCGTATTCTATGTATGCACATACATACATGTACGTTCATTAGAGTGGTCCAATTTTTGTATGGGAAAAAAAATTTCATCCTAGAAAACGGGGATGCCCTTAGTTTTTTCCTTTTGATATTTGTAGTATCTATACTAACTTTAGATTTTCTACTGTAACCAATACAGGGTGCTCAATAACAAATGAAACGCGCTATTCGATTGCTGTGAAACTGGCAAAAATATTGGCGATTTTTATAAAAAGCTACTGTTGGCATGACAACTGAAGCTGGTGATATTTTTTTAGATAATTTAAATTAGAAATGTTCTTAGATTTCTTAACCAATTGTTTGATTAATATTTGTACACACTACTTCTAGAGTAAAATATGAGCTCATGATATCCTGTACATGTATACTTAGAAACGTAAAATTTGGTACCAGCACCTCTTTCGACAAGAGTAACAATTTTGGAAGGTGCCCCAAACCCTATCTCGTAAAAATTTTTTTTGGATCACTCTAATGTACATACATGATGTATGTATGTATATTTCCGCATGTCTGTAGGAATCTATGTGTATTTACTGTGTCGAAAAGATAAAATGAAGCTCGAAAGTGAACATTAATTTTTGTGGTTTGCAACGTCTAAGGCGAGATGGTCCAAAGTAAGAGGTAGTACTTACTGCGGCAAAAGAATGGCTGTCAGCTAGCAAGAAAGAAAGTAACCAGGTGTAAAAGACGCAAATACACGCATACATACATATGTATGTACATGCATACATTCTATATACATACATATACGAATCACACATACGATAGCCTTACATCCATTTCTATTTGTGCTTTTAAGTGGAAATGCTACATCCATTTGCTACCTCACGGAGCTGTGTATTTTGCCCTAAGGTTTGCTTTCGAAAAGGCCATGTGTGCGTGCGCTTGTATGTTTGCTTAAAAGTGTGAACGTGTTTACACAAAAATAAGATAAATGTCAGCGATGTTAAGATAAGTGGGAATTCCCTTTTGTATTCATGAGATACTCCTAGCAACAAAGTGAAAATGTTTAACAGTTGATAGTACTTCCTTAGTACTGCAAAGTGGTGTATCCATNAAAATAATAAGCATTGGCGTTAACAGAAATAACAATCAGACGCGGAGAGAATATTGAATTTTCTTCTTTTTTTTTCAACCAACAAATGAAGTAAAATAGGACTTGAATGTTTCAGTTGAGTGGGTGTAGTACCTTGTCAGGAGAGATTTAATTTAAGGCCAAGTATTAGACATATTTGTGGAAAAGCAATATATGTAGTTCAATGCGAGTATTTAGGCAACAATTTGGTGGTTGTTTCCTGATATAGACAGAGATAGGTATGATGGGGGATAGCATGATTGAAAGAGTCCCCATCAGTGTGGTATTTTCTTGCCTGTTTTGATGACTTTAAGACAAATTATTCGTTCTTTAGAATCTATCAGGCGTATGGCTATTTTTCCGCCCTTTGGGAACAAGTTATGATGATACGCGCTGGCAAAAAGATACAAGCCTATCAACAGAATATACTCGTATATAAGATCAACATTATGGTGAACGGCACCTTAAATGCTCACCAACTTCCACACCAAGGTGGAAAACCTTGTGAACCTTGTAACAAGGATTGAAATAGGTTGGCGTTCAAGCTGAGCGTCGTCAAAAGCAAACGTCACCAGATTTAACCTTTCTACGTGAGAAGCGCTATTCAACCAGATTCGGGTAGATTATTTGCACTCATCCAGCATCGGAACAGGTCACACCTAAGCCACCATTGGCCCATTGTAATGCCATATTAGAAAATTCTTGCGTCCTTCCTCTTACCTTAGAAACAAAACCAATTTGTAGCTCTGATGAAGCTTTCCTATTCTTAGATACTGACTGAATCCAGCTCAGCCAGACCTGTAAAATAATTGTGGAGGGACGAGTGTCGACGAACCCTACGAAAATAATCATTTGACTGCATGCCTATTCCAATAGCGTGGATTCCCATTTAGCGGTTCTCGCAGTAGTCGCTTTATGCGGAAGAGATGGCAAAATCCACGCTTATCCAACTTGGTCCAGCCCCTGGAACCCAAGGGACATTGCCGAATTTTCTCAGCAGCCTGGAGGTGGCTCTACTGTGCCGCTTCGCTCTGGCTGCTGGTCGGACTTCTTTATTTGTTCCTGAACCATTGGAAAGTGGGGCGAGTTTGCGTGTAGCCGACTTTGTACCCGTAAAGAGCTTATGGTCGGTGGTGTTATCCGCGCAGGTCTTCCGAGGGCCAGTATCGCCTCTACCCGGAACCTCTTCAGATCTGCCCTAAAGGGGTTTTCTCGTAGCTTCGTTGCCCGTGCTTGCGACCCAAAACTCCGCTTGACACTGGACGCAACATCTGCAGTATAGGCTCCTGCTGGGCCGATTCAGCGGCTACCGAAGATGTAATTTAAGACTGACTTTACCGGTACTTTCTACTTTGCCTTAAGTCACCGAACGGTCCACAAGTTTATCTGCCGGCTCCCGGCGATGCTTCGACTGCTGCTTGAAGCCACAGAATGATCCACAAGTCACAGAATCTCCACCGACAACTGTCAGCGGTACTCAACGTCTCGCTCCTGTCGCTAGCTTAACATGAACAGTGACATTTAAATACACTGCAATAAAATCTTCAGGCTTTAAGTAATCTACTTTCAGCAGCAACTTCCCTCCTTTCAAAAACAAAAAAAAAAAACACATAAAAGTCAAATGAAAATCCGAATGCGGGAAAAGTAAGCAAATGCAACGACTAAGTTAAATAATTGCATCACTTAAAAGTAAATCAACAAGATATGAGAGTTGTTAGCCGAGATGGCAAACGACAAACGCACCAAGGCAAATGCCAGACGATAGTCGGTAGACATGCTAAGGCAGGTAACTGGAGGCTTTTGAAATGAGTGTTGCAAGTACCATAGAGAAGATCCTTGGCTGAAGGTAAGCTGTTGCCTACAAAGCCACCGCAAACCAAACCAAAGTCACTTAAAACGATGCAGAAATTGCTTTTTGTGCCAACACACGAACACGCACGCACACACACACACAGCTACAAGCAAATGAATGAAAAAGTGACATTTTAGTCACCTGGAACATTGCTTGCAAGAAGCCCGCATGCAGACAAACAAGCAGACGACTTTACCGGCGGTGGCGGTGGAAAAGTGAAACCAAATTCTCAGCAAATAACTTCAAGTACCTGAGCACGGAAATCCGCACAAAGGCTTGTTTGTCTGGCTACGTTTTCGAGTATGTGTGTTTGTATGTATGTATGTAAATATGCAACAGAGTTAGCTGGATATGCAATTGAGGCTTTGACGCTGCATGCAACACCGTACAGTACAGGCATTTGGCTGTGGCGACAACTCCGTGTCACGAGACATTCTATACACGCGCGCGCGCATCGCTAAGAAGGTAGGTGCCAAGAAGCAGCCATTTATTGTTGCATGCAACAAATAGCTAAACACGCGGAAAGTGCCGGTGTAGCAGTTTTCACATTCTACACTTGGCGAATATTACAACGTGACAAATATTCGTGATAGTTGGTAAGTGTGCAAGTTTATAAATATGTATGTATGTACACCGTGTATTTGCATGTTCATGGCGATACATATGTATGTGTATTGAAATGCGCGCAAGGCGAGATGACGCGTTAAAATGTGTTTTGTAATGTGTTGCAAGTGGGTTGCAAGTATTCGTCCGCTTGTCTGTACTTGCTTCTAAAGCATATGTTTGCTTTACGATTTGAAGGAGTACATATGATTATGT
>NW_016171060.1:0-14937 GCF_001687245.7 Rhagoletis zephyria
GGCTAACTTCGAAAAACGAAGAAATTACTTTTTTACCTATGACTCAACTCTTAAAAAATTTTTGGTTTGGTCCAATATCCAGCAGAGTGCTGTACAGTGTAATGATTCTAGTATCTTTATTCATCAATCAATATCCTATAAAGAAATGTGTAAATTGTTTTTTATCTAAAACGAATAAAGTTGGAAGGACGAAATACGAGGATGTGTTAGTTAACATAATAGTCCTTGACATATATTTTTTCAAAAATAAATATTGTAAATTTCCTAGGATATTCAAGGATAAACTTTTAAAAGCACATTTTCAATACTTATTCGTCCTGGTGCACTCAAACAATTTTTTTTTCTATTCTACAAAATTTTTCCTTTTAACTGATACCCATATTGTTAATCTACAATGCACCAAATATTTTAAATAATTTTTTTATTTAACCATATCCTGGAATTTTCAAAGTCCTTAAAAAAAGCCTGAGGTCAGAGAAAAAAATTAAAAACGCAGTTATACTATATTTGGCTCCTAGTTTTGTGAATATATTGATTTTTTCGTGTGTTTTAAAAATTTTCGGTGTTATCGAAGTGTAATCCTCCTCCTCCATCCACTCCTTCCCTTAGAAGTACATTTGTATTCGTATGTGTATTCTATGGCAAGGAACCTGCTTACTAAAGAGGAACGTTAGTAGGGCACTTCACAATATATACTCGTAGCAAATATGCAATTATTGAAGGTCCTCTAACTGAGGTCGATGTTCTTACAAGGTTAGGTTAGGTTAGGAAGGCGCGTACGAATGACTCGTACTTCCAATCTAGTTTAGATTTTCCTATTGTGAATGCTCTCTTTGAGTGCCAGGAGGCACATCCTTCTAACCGAGGTTGATCCATAATGTCGGTATAAAGTATGTCAAACCATTTACTATCCCGGATGAAGCCGTGGATAATCGATATTTTCAACTCCGCTATCTACCCTAAGCTATTGAAAAAGCGTAATCCCATATGATTGAGACGCCTTGTCTGAAGAGCTGGGCATTGACATAAAAAGTGGTGAATAGATTTCTCTTCATCCTCTTCCCAACATCTTCTAGATAGGGAGACCTCACAGTCGTCCCGATTGATCCAAAGGTCATTGGTTACTGATGTGGTGTATTCTTCAATCCCCCTTAGCAGAAAAGAATTGCTGGCAGTAGAGAGTTGTCCGCTTCGCCGGTTTGCATTTTCGAGCCGTGTCTAGCCATTTTATCGGCTATTTCGTTTCCTTCTATATTGCTATGTCCAGGAACCCAGCAGAGAGAGGTTTTGATGTGACTCATCGAAGCCAGCGTTGCACGATATTTTCGAACTGCTTTCGACTTTACCACCCTGCATCCTAATGTTTTCAATGCCGCCTGGCTATCAACAAATATAGTGACGTTCTCTGACAGATACTTACTATACCGTATGAGACAAGCCGCTTTCTTTATGGCGGTATGATTGTCTTAATTGAAGCTCCTTGGATTACAGACCCGAGCCGACTCCTTTTCCCATTTTAGAGCCATCGGTGTAGATGGAAATACCATCATTAAACGACAGAAGGGCACCGTCCCAAACTTCCCGGGCTGGAAATCGTATGGAAACCTTAGAACTACAATCCCAAGTTGGTCTGCTTCACAATTTCGATTCGTGAGTCTAAGGACCCCTTTTGCGGCTACACTTGTAACGAATCCTTGCGGTCTCTTCCGGTAAAAGGTTCTTACAAGGTCACTCTAGAAATATACAAATACATATTTTCAAACACTGCTTTGCTAGTAAATTTTTAGATATAAGTACTATAACTGTGCATTTGATAAACAAATCGTTGTTATTTTGTTTCTTTATTTCACACAAATCTCGACTGTCTTTCACGCAATTATGTAATGTGTTATTTAAGTATTTGCCAAATGATTTGCTGGTCGTTGAGAATAGTGCTTTTTTATTCAAATTTTTCTCTACAACTATCTTTCTTGCTCCTCTCGCTTCCGCTCTCTCCTCTTTTTTGCCACTAAATTCGTTTATTTTCCTGCTTGTTTTATTCTTCTTTAAATCATATACATACAAAGATACATACATGGTTTACCATTTTACCCCCGGGCAATTTTATTATACTCGTAGCCATCTACCAGTTGTTCACTTGGCGCCTGCGTCGTGTTGCCGATCGTGTTTTTACAATTGTCAGCCATTGCCCACCCCGGCTGCTTGGTCATTTATTGCACCAATTCCAGAGCTGGCCAACCACCTAAGCAACTAGTTAACGGCTTAGCCAGTTAGCCACTCACTTAGTTGTGCTCAATTCAATAACAGAGCTTTCCAAAAGCTAGGCGTCCGCTTCCCCGGCCTTTATCCCCTCAATTTCTTGGAACACTTGGGTGCACTCCATCGCACCTTTCAATTTTTTTTCTCTTTACCTTTGCATTTTCCTTTACTCCTTTTTCGATTTGATTGCTTGTGGTTTAGGTTTGATTTCTTCAGCTTTTGCTCCTACCTCAGTTGTTTTCTGCTCACTTTTATCATCGCCAATGAGTTGTTGAGTGGTGTGAATTTCTTGTTTGCAATCTCAAGCGTATTTTTTTTGCACTTCCTTCTCGCACTTGCTTGCTGTTGTTTGCTGGTGTTAAGTGTATGTCTTTTGTTTTTGTATTTAGTGTTTTTCTTGTTGTTGTTAGCTTTGGTTTCCATTGATTAAGACAATATCGTAAAATGTCGTTTATTTTGCTTTCATGTGAAATGTGATCGTGTCGCAGCGAGGCAATCAACTTGTAGCGATCGTCGCCGCCGCCGCCGCCGCCGTCGTCGATCGATAGTTTCACGTTGCAATCCACTGCAGACAGTTTCACTCCACTTCTGCAACGTTGCCGCTTTGCACACGTTCTGCTTAACTTGTTTTACCGCAAACTTAAGCGTTGGTAAGCGGTTTTATATATCGTTTAGCTGTTTTTTTTTCGTGCACTGCAATTGCATTTTTGTGTTAAATTAAGCAAAAATGAAGTTAAATGAGGAAAGTGTTGCACCGCTGGTGGTTAATGGTTGGAATTAGTTGCGCCTATGTTTGTTGTTGAGATTTTCGTTTTACGAAATGTTTTATTTTGATAAACTCAGCCAACTTCGCTACACCTTTTTAGTTGCGGTATTTGCAATTTTAGTTTTTTGATTGCTCTTTCATTTTTATACGCTTCAGCGGTTTATCAATTTGCTTGCGGTTATTTTATTTCACATAAACGCGTCCACCTTTTTTCGTATATGTACGTACTATACACATTTCACCGTCGATCGTCGAATTTTTTTCGGAATTTCGCACTCTGCCCCAATTTTTTTCACAGAATTTTTTTTTTTGAAAACTTGACACCACGAATTCATAATTTTCTGATTAAAGTAAGTAATAAATTAGTAGATATATCTATTCAATATAAGAAACACATTATCACTTCCGGTAATTTTAAGGTTTTTGGTTTAAGTATTATCCTTAAGGTGATCTGCAGCTGAAAACGATATATTTAAGTAAAATTTAAAATACTCAAATTTTGCAAATGTTAATATGTATGTATTTCCACATAATTTCAGATTTTTGCATTTTCGTTTTGTTCTCTTCTTGAGTTAATCGTAGCTTTGCTTTTTTGATTTCAGTTGAAATTTCCAAAAGAGACATCATTTTATTTTGTATTTTATTATTTATTATTTTAGAGTTGATCGTGGTTGGGTAACTCCCCGGAAGATCGAAAGGGGAGCTTGCCTTCTCGAATAAATTTACATCTCCCGTTATAAACAAATGAATCGGAATTTCAGAATGCCTATGGAGAATACTTGAGGCTGCATTAAGCCAAATTATTTACCAAATTTATAAAGGACAGTGGCAGAGCTGTGTAATGATTGAAACAATTGAGTGTGCATTCTCATTTTTTTCGTTTAAAAAATGTGATTTTTTGATTTAAAAAATTTAACAACCACTCTTGAGATTGGTTAAAAATTGCAAACACAAAATATGTAGTGTGTTATGGAATGGTTGATACCCATTCACATAGAGAATGTGAATGCAAAAAAAAAACTCAATCATGTATGATTGGACGTTTATGGGAATGCAATCTGTCATTATCATTCAGTACTAATACTATTTGTNAACGCCGGTTTGAATTTTTACAATTGAGCAATTGTCAAAAATCTTCCTTTTTATCAAAAAGTTATTTACCAGGGTGTCTTTGAACTAATGATTGGTACTGAGTTAAAGAATGCACACACATAAAAGATTGCAGCCTTTTCAATACTCATTCAGTGTTAAACCTTTTTTTGATTGGGCATTGGTTTTTTCAATCTTGCTATGAATATGTTGATGTGTGAATTCATAACTGCTTTGAGAGAATGGAAAATTCAAAAATTTTAAACCTCAATCGTAAGCGAAGAATAAGTAATGAAAACTGGATAGAAAAAAATTGTTGATTTAAAATTGAAAATGATTTCACACTTACACAGCTCTGGACAGTGGGATTGTGAAAATATAGCTAGGCTTAGTGTGTTGTGGTAGGCTATAAGGGGGCTTAAATAAGACGACGCGGATCAGGCGGAGACGATTTTTATTATTGATGAAATTGGGATTGTAAAAAGATAGGTAGGCTTAGTGGGTTGTGGTAGGCTATAAGGGGGCTTGAAGAGGACGACGCGGATCAGGCGGAGGGGATTTTTATTATTGATGAAATTAGAAAGAAGGGCACCTAAATTATCAGCTTATAACGGTGATACTTCAGTCAATATTCGTCACTGTATCAGCTCTAAACTAACTGACAAAGGAGAAGCGCCGAGAGAGAAGATACACCTAAAAAAATGGAAAAAGCGCCTGCAGGCTCTAAATTATTGGGCCTTATGCATAAAAAGTGAGCTTAAGCTCAGACTCAATTTTCGCACTAATCAAGTAAGTTCATGCTCAAGAATTTGTACTGAAAATCGAGTCGGAGCGTAAGCTCACTTTTTATGCATGAGGCCCATGAGCGAACGAATAAGATCACCCAGGACGGCGTGCGAGAAAAAAGTAATTTTTTTGCAATGACGTAATTTTTTCGCCGCCATGTGAATGAAAAGGAACGAAACCATGTGTGTGAATGAAACAACCGATTAAAAAATGACGTCATCAATTATTTTTTTTTTTCTCAAACGCAATTACAAATACACGGTTGCCGTGCTGGGTGATCTGTTTAGTTGGTTCATGCATGAGGCCCATTGTCTTAAGGGGTGCTTTGAGATCTATACTGACAACGATACTCAAAACAATATTACAAATGCTTCCACAGTAACTAGGTAGCTGAATTCACTCCAGTGAACTCATACTAAACCTTAGTCTTCGCTCATTGGATCACTGTAGCATTTTTCAGACAGAACTAAATGCCATAATGGAGGTCACTACGGCCTTTAGCTATTTATTCTTACAGCCAGGCTGCTATTAACATAGGCTATTAATGGCAACTGCATGGACGCCAGTGCTTGCTAACCTCCTGCAAACACAGATAAAATACTCGACTCATCGAGAGCTAAGTAGCAGGTGGGTTACCTGTCAGACTACCAGACATATATGTCCAAGAGTTGATGAAAAGTGGTCTAAAGTTCTTATACGGCATTTCCACGATTCGTAATTCGCTCTATTATTCGTAATTCGCTCTCCCATTCGTCATTCGCCTTGCCTATTTATTACCTTCCGAATTACGTAATTCGCCATACACAATTTTTAGAGCGAATTACCTCATTTGTAGGTAATTCTGATCGAATTACCTTGCGAATAACGAACGAATCGGTGCCTCCTCTAATATTTATCGGAAATATATCGAAGTTTTCACCGGGCAGGTCCCAATGGCTGGCACTTTTTCTAGTTATAGAATAATATTAATAAAATATTCTCTATATAAATTAGAATTGTTGATGGTAACTTAAATTTTAGCTCCATCTTCGATATTTGCAGTACACAAAAATAATAGTAATAGCGCAGAACAAGAACAAGAACTAGAGCTGCCAAACGAATTACTAATGTGTGTCGTGGAAACAGGGTAATTCACGAATTACTTAGAGAGGGAATTACGAACCGTGGAAACATCCTATTACTCGGCTTGACCGCCCCTCTCTGAGATTAGTAGTCATTGTAACAAGCAGACACTTTCTTATAGGAACGAATGAAAAGAAGTAGGGATATATTTATAACGGTGATGGGTGCTTCCTTGCCCGCGGGCAAAGCTCTTTCAAGCTTTCTATACAATTTGTATAGGTGCGTGCAGACTAAAAGATCTCTCTGCCCATTGCTGGTCTATAACAAACCATTTTTGTCGAAGCTACAGAGACAAGGACGAAGTGGATTGCATGGGACACTATCTTGAACAAGCACATTATTGATTTTAGGTGCTACATTTTCAAGGGAATACAGGAAAGAAATGGCTACCACCAATGGTATTACAACGGGCAGCTAAACGAGATAATAATAGATCGCATAATTTATTTATGAGTGGCCAGCTTTTAGCAGGCAAGGGCTCGTTTTACGTACATGCTGAAAACTTCAATTACGTGGCCTGCAATCAGAAAACGACTAGGGGCCAAAAATATACTACAACTCTTAGAGGATCCCTAAGAAGATCTAAGGTCCTACAAGTTATCGAAGAATTGTCTACTCAGAGTGGGGAGCAATTGTCTGGATTTAGCAGGGCACTGGCACAACAGGTGCAGCTTTGCAGGTGATTTCGCCATGCCACCTATCGTTTGCTACTTTAGTGAGCCTCTCGGAAATAAATAGCTTGCTATGTTGTGAGGATATTCCTATTCCATAGGTTATATCTTCAATAGGGAGTATGCTACCAAGTCGCGGCAGTTCGACGGCCTTACAGTTCCCCTCATTGTCGCCCATATCACCTATGGGCGAAATTTCTCAGCCGTCCCGTTAAGAGATTTGCGGCATTTCATGTCAATTAGATCAGTCAGATTAATGAGATGATCTGACTTAAAATGAATCTTATTTACTAATCAAGCCGTTTGAAGAGGTTATTCCCCTTTCAGACAGAGCTGGTGGTATTTTAACTTCGTGTCCTGCCGCCGCGTTGCTGTGCGCCGATCCCATTGGTTGAGCATTTTCCAAGCTTTAAGACTAGGTTTTTGATCTAAAAAAAATTTGCATACAAAAAATATTTTTTTTTGTCTTAGTCTCAGTTTATACCAAATTAAAGGCCCGACCTACAACTGACTGACAAGAAGGTGTTGAAATGATACAGCGTAAGGCGTCCAGCTTAAAAATGTTAGCAAAAATTCTAAAATTAAAAAAATACCTGTTTATTTCCTGAAGAACGCGATTTTTTATACTACAAAACAAACATCCATATGACTCAATGACATTCGACGTTTGGACTTAACGAATATTCTGTGCCTACTTTGTTCGGCTGGAAGTGCAACAGATAGTTCGACTATTTTGAAAACGATGCATTTTTAGTTTTTATTATATCCTCCATCAAAAACTGACTCTTCATGAAAAGTGGACTTAGCAGTTTTTCACTGCAAGCTAGCGATATGTTTTCGATTTTATCTTACTTAGTTAAGTAATTAAATTTTAGTCTATTCAAATATATACCTTCACTAAAATTCTCCTACTCCAACATGCCTCCCAGCGCCATCTATTGTCGGCCATTCTCCGCATTCTATCACACACCGCCTTGCATTCGTTTTTCCTTTTGTTTACCTCGAAATGACAAAAATGCAGTTCAACTGCAGAAACCAACAAGAACAAGATAACTTAACGCCCCGTCAGATACACAATCCAGCAGTAACAAGACATGAAGAGAGACAAATAGACTCGGCAGCGCAGCCGCAGCGACAACGGAAATTATACGTTGTCAAAGTGTGAAATACTTTAATGGAGCTCACAAATTTCGTGAGAGAGATAGCGCGATCAGCATGAGAGCACAATTTTACAAAAGTGTGCGTGCGCGAGTGGCCAAGCACTGGCAAATGAAATGGCGCAATAGCAAAGCAGCAAGTGTGAACGTGAAAGCAATAGCTAAAAAACGTGCAAGCGAGCGAAAATTTCCCATGTGTGCGTGAGAGCAAAGCGCGCATGTATTTTGCGCTGCCTTAGCATGTGTAAGGCATTTCCCCTCCAAAGAGCGCGTTAGAGAGAGGGAGAGAGCGCGAGATCACGAACGGTAAACTCGGAGAAACTAATCATGAGTAAGAGAGCGCGACAGTACAGTGTACGCATACTTTAGCGATCTATCTACCTGTTACATTTTACTAAATGTCTAATAGCTGCCTAAATGCTGTCGGAGCTCATGATCTTGTCATAACATACAATCGGACAGCTAAGCGGACAGACAATTCCAGCGCAACACTTCCATATATACATACAGATGTATGTATGTGCATACAAGCACAAAAGGGATTAGGCCGTTTTAAATGGTAGCAATACAAAAGCAAAGCGAGAGGCTCACCAGACAGCCACACAATGCCTGGAACAATGGAGTGAGTGGATGAAGTAAATCTGAATGGCAAAGATTGCACACAAACACTGAGGAATTGTGGGTTTGCTGCAGTTGCCGGTGGTGGTGGTGGGCTTAAGACGGGGCTTAGCGACGCTATTAAATGTTTATAAAAATAACATTTTTAGTTTTTCTTGGGCCCTTCGCCTTCGTACTTATACAAATATCTACTTACATGCAGGCAAAAGCGCATTAGGAAATCACTCTTAGGAGCGATGAAATGCGTGGTGCAGCCTTGCTATTTATGCAGCTATTAGTTTGTGTTTTGCGCTGCTTTATGTTCCATCACACTTGTTTTGAGTTGTGATTTCGGCAGACTGGATTGCATTCGCAGCACTGCTCTTTCACAGGAATATAAACAACGACACAAATTTTGTGCTGAGTGATGTTTTTACAGCAGTTTGGTATTTGGTGGAATATAAGGATCAGCAATTTTAAGTTTGTTATTTCTACCGACTGCAATTAAGATTTTACTAATGCACATGCATTTTTTTTGTTGTGGACAATTACTTGGAAAACCTCATACAAAGTAGGGAAGGTGCTTCCTAGAAGACTGCTTGAGCGCAAGATTACTGCAGGTTCAAAAATTTGCAGTCAGCATTAGTCGGTAATCTTTGCTGGCGGTGTGTTGATTTAAGCTGCGGATTTTTTAAATTTTTTCCATTTATCTAGATAGCTGTAAATTAACTTTTGCTATCTCATGCAATTGATCTCACGCTTGAAAAATACCTGTAAGATTTCAAAAGTCGGCGTAAAATGGCATAAGTAAAATTCGTTTTGATGTAAATGACTATTTGAGCAGATTTTATAAAGTCGAATGTTTGCATGTCCCATGGTTGGCTTCAACTCAGATTGAGTTGTTGGCGTCAGTCCTCTTTGGCACTGAAATCGCCTAGCACGATTTGGTTTTCACTATGCACGTGGGAAGCGCTGATAGGTGTGTAAGTCCCGTTATTATTTTCCGTGGCGGCATTAGCGCAACTAAACGAAATTTAGCATCTCGACCCAAGATTTCCATCCTTTACATGGTAGCTGTAGTAGAGGTTGTCAGGTCGCACGTGATTCTTATCTTATCCAGTCCTTCATATTTTTGTGACAGCGGTCAGCCTAAGTCTTCGCGGGCACACTACCTCGCCGTGCAGAGCCACCTTTCCATTGATCACCATTAAAAGTAGTGGTGCCAACCGAGGTAATATTGTCCATTTAATCGATAAACCAAAAGCGAATTTCAAATGGGCCACCAGCTAAGCTATTGAATCATGAAGACGAGGTGTTGATGAGGTATTTGAATCATCTATTATCCAGATCGAATGGGTAGCGACCCCACCATATGGCACACATTTTAGGTTCGAGCGTATTGTGTGCTACGGAAAAGCCCACCGTCAGCGCACTATTTAATTGGTTCTTATCAGTGTGCCCATAGATCTGTTAAATACGCCATTGATCAGGTAATCACTATACTCCAAATCTTGGAAAAGGCTCTCAAAAGGATAATTGACACTCACAATCTGTTTGTCAGTTTCAAAACCGCTTTCGACAGCATGAACTACTATGCTGTGTAAGATAACTTAAAGCTTCGTCAGAATGAGCAAGGCCCTCTCCGAGCATAAGAACAAATGGTGGATACGAGCTCTCAAGATCTGCTTCGTGCCTACGACTATATGGCCGGCTGAATGGAAGATCGACCTATCTCGGCAGCCGGTTCGAAAACGCCCCATTTCAGCAAACGGTTGAAAAACGCCCTATTTTAGAATTTCGTTAAAGAACGTCCTTTCTCAGAATTTGTTTTGGAAACGCTTTATCTTGACTTCCGCTTCCAAAAATGCCCTATCAATTTAAATTCAATATATCGGCAGCTGAGATAGAGCGCTTTTGCACTATTTGCTTAGATAGGGCGTTCTTCAACCATTTGCTGAAATAAGACGTTTTTCAACGGTTTGCTGCGTTTTCGAATCGGCAGCCGAAGTAGAGCGGTCGTCCTCTGAGCCGTCGATATGTAGCTTCTAGTCGTGGATTTAATCCTTTCCGAGTCAAAAATGGATGGCTCCAAATTCTTAATTTCGATAATGGTCGGGTCCGCCGACACCTATGTAGTCTCATGGCATGTTAGCTAGTTAGGAAATGGTCCGAAAGAGTCTTTATGGGTTTTTTCGTTTCTATTTGAACTTAAGAGCAACGATGTGCATTTCCTAGAGTCAAACCAAGTAATCCTGGATGCTTCTCGGGAGGATAGGAAATTGTAGATAAGAAATAAAATTTTTGAGAAAGATTACATTAACTAATAACGCAAGTCAAGTACAACTTTAGCAAATATGAATTTTTAGTAAAAACTTTGCATAATTAATTCGATGCGCTGATTAATTAAGAAATATCTGCTTTAGAGATAAGTTATTCTGGGCTATCACTTAATCCATCGGGGTCCGATTTTCGTGAAATCTACGAAAATGCGATCACTGAATCCGAATTTGTACGAACGTATGTGTTCAAAGCTTATCCTACTTTCCTAACTACTATGTTCAGTGAGGGTATTTCACGAAAAATCGGACATAGATAGATTCAGTGGCAACCCTGATTAACTAAGCCGCAGCTCGATCAGTGATCAACACGCAGTGCAGCTGCGTTTCACAAATTTGAGGAAGTGCAAAATCTTGCAAAGATTTCTAACACACAAAAGCAATATTATTTCAGAGTGCAAGAGTTTCAAAAAATTAGTTGTTTATTTTACTGCTTTTTCGCTTGAAACACTTTCAACCTTCTACATAATTGTCACATTGTCGCCCTGGCATCGCTGCCAAAACTAAGCAGTAGTATGCTACCAGTAACTGCGAGTACTTATCAAAACAGTTTGAAAATTTTGTGTTTTCTTTGCCTTCAACAGCGAAAACAAAGCAAACCTTAAATGCTCAGCAGATTTTTGGCAATTAACGTCATGCGTGAGTTTAATTCTGGTTTTTGTTTTTGTATGGGATTAAAAACTATTTTGGCTCCTCTTGCACTCAGCACAGCAAATTCAATGCACACAGCAGCCAAAGCAACCTAGCCAACCAACGGGCCATTCTGATATCCGTCCATTCATTATCTTCTAAGATTGTTTTGAAAGCTGTAAGGCATTGTTTTGCCATTGAAGATGGCTTGCAATTAGTTGGTAGTTGCTTGCTATTTATTTATTTATTTTATGTATTATTTATGCTTTATTTATTCAGTAGTAAGTAGTTAAAATGGTTGTGTTTATATTCCTAAAACTAAAAAAAAAACCAAAGAAACACTTGCAGCTCCCACATTGAACGAGTACTTATATGAAATTCGCCGGTAAGCGGCACTAATCGCAGCGTAATTTGGCAGTCAGCGAAATATTTTTACTATTTGTCAGCAAAATTTTAACGCAGTATGAACATAAATTTATGCCCATCCGCAAACGAAAATTTGCAGCCGCCACAAGAAGCTGTAAAAATAAAATTATAGAGCAATTTATGTGCATGACTTGGCCGAAAGTATGATTGGAGCTACGGTTTGGCAGTATTTAAGGTACGCTCGCCAAAAAAAAAATATGTATATATTTATATATTTGTGCCTGATCGCTAGCTGTCGATAATTCACGGTTTTAAAATGATGAGCAAATTGACCAAAATGGTTATTAAATAAAGCACCCTTGATTAATTTTTTCACTAGTTATTTTCTTTTTTGATTATTTTGATGGCAAGAAAACTGGTGAATATGCTAGGTATTTTTGCGTTGGCGAATGAAGTCTTCTTTTGAATGATTTGCACAATAATATGGCGTATTAGTTGAGAATTATTGGAAACTATGAATCTTGATTACGCGAAATAATTCTAAATGATAGTTTACTAGTCGCAAGAGAAACTGATAAAATATATTTGCTTCTTAGGACAAAAATAAAATTAAAAACAACTTGAAAAATTTCTGAAGAGAAGTTGGAAAAATGTCAAAAAATCCAGAGAGGTTCGAAAAAACTCCGGATATAAAAAAATATTCCAAAAATTTGCTAAAATTCCCGAAACGAACGGGGAAGGCTAAGCTGCGTTGCGAAGGGATTTTTCTAGCGATCCCTACTTCCACTCGGAGACTTATTTAGTTTCCACTGTGAGCGACCGCTGCACAGTGGTTCAAAATTGGCATTTGGTGTTCACAATTCACTGGAGCCTTAACTTTTTACTCAATTTGATTTTTATTTTATTTGTTTTTAATGGAATTTACAAGGGACCGGTTGAGCCCGATTTTTGAATTTTTGTTTGTTTGTATTAAATTTTTTAGTAAAAATGCAGAAAAAGTAGAAATCGAAATTGTGTGAAAAATTAAGGCTAAGGGGAGCCGTGAATTGGGAACGGTAAGTGCCAGTTTTGAACCACTGTGCGCTGTGTGTGAGTGCCAGAAGAGGGGAATTCCATAAAGCAGAGCCCTTTTTACAAAGAAAAAGAAAACCTGCAGAATAGGGATATTAAATTTTTGGCTTTTTCCGATCGCGGGATTCTCGGGATGGCGTTGTCACAATCGCGGGATCCCGAATCGTTGTATTTTTAAGCGTATATTTGCGATTCAAGCGCGGTTTTGAAATCCTTATGATCTCACATACGTTATGCTGCAGTGGGCCTGTAATGCCAACACGATGCCAAATATACCTTAGATCCTATTGCTTTCAAATCCACTTGGCTATCAAGAAGATATTGGCATATCCAGGTGGAACCTTGTTTTTTAGTAGAAGCCTTTCTATCTTACATTTAAGATAGAAAGCTGATCGATCAACTGAACCCTGGGTATAGCATATCCCATTATTTGCCGCTGGTAGGTCTTCGCTCTATTTTTCTCTGGCCGAAAACTGTATGGAACATTTTTATTGAAATCCTCAACTGGCGTAATGCAGTCAGTGCTGGCTTCTCAGTCAAATTTGATTCCCGTAAGCCGTTCTCTTTTTATTTCACCCAGTATCGCCGCGTGTACAAAGTTGGTTGGATGAACTGAGGAAATCAGTATGGAATGAGCATTTTCATTGCAGCACTTCTTCCTTCGCCAGACTAAGCTGATGTCATTTTGAATAGGATGTCTTGAGAATAGACGAGCTATTTTCTCTTTCCTTCGGAAAATACTAATATTCATAAAAGGGTACGAAAATTTGGCAAGGAAGTAACGATTTTTCACGCCCATCTGTTTTCACCCTTTACTTTTAATAATTTATCTAGACCTTAAATCGGTTTTGGGTTTCGGGCCTACCACAATTTCACTTCACTTTTAATTGGACAAGATCCTTTAAACCTTATTCACTGTTAATTCAGGCGTTGGACGTATCTTAAAAAATAAATTGACCGCGTGCCGGCAGGTCTGAGAAAGCAGTGGGCATCATAAGGGGCCACAAGATAATCTGCTTCATATTAGAGGCGGAACGGCCACTTTATTAGATTAGCTATTGGCCTACTTGAGGAACCCTGATACTCTTTAGATAGTCAATACATGACCGACGTGTACGTCTCGAGCTGCCTCTTTGGTCGTAAAGCATAACACTTTACTTACCCCTTTTATTTCGCAGCCACTGCCGTCGAAGTGTCGATGGAATGGACGTAGTGGAAAAAGTCCAAGCTGCGTCCGCCTACCTTCAAAGCTTCTCTGAGGCAGTACTTGAAACTGCGGTCTTCACCTACAGCTCTGAACTTTTCAATGGAAAACCACCGCCCACTGTACCTTTCCCCTGACAAAAATGGGCCTAACCAGCTAAGACTGCTTACTCAGGTGAACACAAGAACCGGAGAGACAGGCCTCATATGATCATGTGCAAACAAAGAACTAGATAAACCCACTTTAGGCAAGTATTTTGGAGCCTCGCTATTTTTTGTTTGCAAAATGTGTCCTCTTAGCTACCTGGGTGACATCGCTATGTAGGTGGAAGACCTTAGACAGAGTCTCTATCAATTGACTCACATTGTTGCCTCCCCCAAGCCCACTATGAAACGATTAATAAGTTCATTGCAGTCAGTGTGTGCAGCGCTGTATTTGTCTCACGAATACGCTCCATTCTTGGCAATGAGTTTATACGTATTTTCTAAAACACCACTGCAAACAAAATACTTATTTATGCATCGAAAGAAAATTCAAATTTCAAAGGCAATTTCACATTCAATTGCATTTTAATTTCTAAGCCAAGATGGCTTTGCCTAAACATATGCAAAGAATTTCGTAGTCAGAGCTGGAAATTGCAACTGATGTCCATAAAAAATCCATTAAAAAGCTATGTATGTATGTAGTATGCATAAGTACGTATGTACATAAATAATTTAGTGACTTCGCCATGATTATAATATGAAAAATATGCAAGCGTGTCAGTGGTACGAAAGTTGCATGCCACAATGAAGTCGAGTTATGTACGCAAACATATGTTTATGTACTTGCATAAGTATATACATACATATTTAGGCTTGTAAGTATGAAAATAATCCAATTG
>NW_016171061.1:0-14937 GCF_001687245.7 Rhagoletis zephyria
AAATGTGATTGTTATGCACACATTTAGTTTGGTTTGCGCAGTGGTTTAGATTCGTTATTTGAATTGGCAGAAACCCTTGGAAACTGATAAAAACATGAAAACTATTGATGAAAAAGGTACTGACACTGAAAAAAATTAAAAATAAAACTTACGTCAATCGACAATTTCCCAGTTTTTTATGTAATGAATCTATGATTTTATGTAGTTTATGGACTAAAATGTAACATTTATTTTTATTTTGTTATTACTTAATATGTACTTACGCACATAAATGAAATGTGCATTTTTGAAAAAATACATGCACATTTTGGTTTGAACGATGTAATATCAATATCTCTTATTCAAATAAGAAATAGTGACTATTCAATTAATTAAAACNATATATATATTTTGTTAGTTATTGCAAATATTTTATAACACCGAAGGAACGCTAAAGTGACACAAAAGCGGCAGACACCCGAACTTAATATTGGGTCATAGATTACGGACTGTATACAGTGTTTTTGGTCAAAAATGGTGGCACACTTAACTTAGACAATGCATTACCTTCAGTTTTGCATAAAGAACATTATTCCAATGCAAAATTGTTTTTAAATGAAAACTTAAAAAAGATATACTAAAAAAAGTAAATTAGCGACACGTTATCATATACCCGTGGGTGTGTGTGTAACGTATGCGCCACGTATTACCAGACACAGTCAGCTAACACGTTTACTCGGATGCCTTAATTTTAAAGCCATATTATTTAAAAGTAATTAAATATTTCCGTGGATGTTTTTTGCACAGTATTCCTTATGCACCTATATATTAACTTCTTCATGCATTTAAAATTTTAGAACGAATTTCGAGTGTGCCAATAAAAATTAAAAAAATGGAATTTTAGTTTCTCAAACCGTAGTCATCTTTTACTCAATGTAATTTTTTTCATTTGGTGGCACTCTAGAAATGTTCGTTTTCTTATCTCAAATTCAAGTATCTTAAATTATTTGAATTTAAAATATCGTAAAATTTCAAAAATTACAAAACAGCTGCGGCAGATATTCTGCATGATGCCATTTTTTTTTTTATTTTGGTGGCACCCTATTGAAACTTCACAGATATATTGTATTTGATGTCAACGTCCATTGCCTCTGATATGAACATTCTACTTAAAAACTTCCCAAAGTTATTAAAAAAAGAACAATTATGATTTTTTCGAGTGACGTATTATAGCTAAAATTGTTTCAATACATGATTTTTTTATTGTACTTTTTTCTGGAACTCCATCGATTGAAATATACGCAAAAAATGTGCTTAAGCGTTTTTTTTTTAGTGGCGAGAGAAGGAGGTAACACTAAAAAAATAACTCGTGAGATTTGCTCACGTACGATTATATCCATGTACATAGATGGCACACATTTCATAAAAAAAAAATCCTTACGCATTTCCATTCGACAATTCACACCTTTTTTATTTATTCATCGATTTTCTTCGTTGGTAGTTTTTTTGTTTTTTGTAAAAGAACTGGCTTTACAAATGAAAATAATTTACAAAAGTCGGTCACTTTTTCCCCTGTTAAAATTTGATTTTTTTCGTAAAAATTTAAACATCTTGGGCAAATGAAAAGTTACGTCTTTCGTCGTTTTTTTTTGTGTCATTTCAGAACTTGCGTTTTTCTCTGCAGTGTAATGTTAAACATTTTATAGTTATTCAAAAAGTTGGGTGTTGAGTTGATTGTCGATGGTCCCCAATTTTTTCAGTCTTTGACGTAGAATACGTCTACGATATGGAGGCTATGCTGAAATGTTGTAGTTGTAATTTTTAGAGCTTCACGAAAACGCTTATTGTACGAGAACTAAATAATGAAGCGTTTTCAAAGAAGAGTGTGGCATTTCAAAGAAAAAATTCCAGACCTCTCGACAGAAACATTTCTGTAAGTAACCGCTTCGGTGCTGTCCTGGAAACAACGGTAAATATTGCCCTATTTTGGTGTCAAGTTTGAGCCTTTAAAGTGCTCCAGCAGCCTATGATTTGCAGATATAACTTTCATTTTCGGAATATAAATTCTTTGGAGCAATAGAAATATTATCATGTGCAGATTTTATATAAATTCAGCAAATATTGAGCATTATTGAGCATTAACCTTTAAAATTGTTTTTGTTTTGCGATCAATTTGTTATTTTGTGTTTTTTTATCAAGAATATCCGTTATAATTCTTATCTTTTGATACATTTCTGATCGCTATTTTTTTATTTTTATTCTTTCGATCATATTTTAACCGTTATTCCCATATTTAATTTTTTAAGTCATAAATACCTCAAATTGGTCATAAAATTGGAGTATTCGTAACAATAGTTAAAAATGATCGAAAAAAAATCCACATTTAAGGATTAATATCTAACGGTTATTTTCGGTACCTGCATTTGTAGAAGTCATGTACACACATGCATACATAAATATATACGTGTTTGGATATATTTCTATGAATGCGAGTATTTTTTTGCGCAAAAAGAAAGCACAACAATAACATCCAAACGAGCAGATGACAGCATACGTTGAGAGACACGAAAAAACAGTGAAATGTGAAAAGCAAAGTAAGAGAAGGTGTGTGCTTAAGCGAATGGAAGGAAATGGCAAAACTTTGTGAGGAAGATTGGGTGAGAAGACAAGTGACGATTAGTCGAAATGGCGGCGTGTGCCACGACGTGGTGCTGTCGTTGACGCTTTGACATACAACTAAGCTGCAAGCGTACACAATACAAAGAAAACCACAACAAAGCAAACACAACAAATAGCCTGAGGAAAAATTAGACAAGGAAAGGTAGCAGAAAAAAAAAATAAAAATGGAAAACACAAAAAAAATCAAAAACTTCGTCTAAAAACGCAGCGAGCGACCCTTTTCTCAACATTTTTTTGTTGCTTTTGTAATAATTGTGGTCACTAAATGGCTGCGGTTAAGCGCGGCCAAAATAAAGGATGATCTGCGCGAGTGGCGCAATCGCTGGGCGGTGGTTTTTATCTACGCGACTGATGACAACAGCCCATGCAGGTGGCAGGAGTGTATGTATGTATGTACATATGTATGTGTTTATATGCTATTTGTATTCCGATGTATGCATAAGCTTAGATGAATACACTTGTATGTATGAATACGTGTGTTTAATTTTGGCGTGCCTCGCGGGATTTTCTCGAGTCTCTTAGCCATATTTTTTTTCTTGTTGGTAGACTTTTGTTGAAATGTGAACGAAAATTTGCTTTTAGCCGAAAATAACAACGTACATAAACCAAAAAAATGACTGCAAAAAATCGCCGAAGGTAAAGGTAAGAGAGATATAAAACTTGACGAGAAAAAACAATAGCAGCAGAAACAACTGAAAAATGTTTGCTCTTTTATACGCTAATGAACTTTCGCGTGTGTGCATTAGGGTGGCCCAAAATAAGTAAAGTCGGAATTTCAATGCCCTCACCCCCTAGGATTGTTCTATATCGAGAAAAAATACACACATATTTTTTATTTTAAAATCAAAAAATATTTAAGTCAAAAAATATGTACGTAGTCACCTTTACTTTCATTATTGTAGTGGTCTTTTTCTTTTAACCTTTTTTAACCTTTTATTACCAAATTTTTGTTAAATTACAACTATATGCATAAACACAAGAAACAGCCCCACCCATTTCCGTTGCACCATTTCAGTTGAGTTTGCCAATTTACTCCCAACACACCAACCGCCGCTAAAGAAGATTCACTTCAAAAATTTTTAAGTAAACAATTGGGTATTATTATAGGGAATCTCCTGCAGAGAAGCAGACTTTTCCGATCGAAAAATATTATTTTCTAAGAATTCTANCCATTTCTACGAAAAGTTGATTTTCCACATTTAAAATACAGGGAAAACTTTGTGGCGCTTTGAGCGACCGCTAAATATGTTTTGATTTCAAAATAAAAAATAGGGATATATTTTTTCGGTATAGAACAATCCTAGCGGATTAGAGCATAAAAATTCTGACTTTTCTTTTCCGCATGCATTTTTGGACCACCCTACTGCGCATACATATATATGTATGTATGTAAAACAAATTTCTATAAGTATACTTATAAGTTATTTATTTTTTTTATTTTTTCTACGCGGCAGGTTGTTGGCGCCCTACTACTGCCACTACTGCTACAGTGAATTGTTATCAGCTGGCGTGTGTTTGTCTGTCGCACTGCTCGCGGCTGAACATCAAAATTGGCTCTTGTAAGCGTTAAAAATGTGGCGTGAAAATGCGAATTATTTCGTGTTTCTTTCTTTTTCTACTTAAAGCAGTTGTTATTTTTTTGATTTCTATTTTTTTGACAATCCCTAGACGCCCGCAGGTACTGAAATGTGAAATTTGAATTGCTTTTTCCACTTGTCTGTGTGGGTTTATCAGAGTTCGTTTAGAATTGATTACAAAATGGGTTTGGAGTATGTGGAGGAATTAGGTAATTTTGATAAAAATATAATGAATAATTGAAAACCATTTTCATTTTTGAAATATCCATGAAGTAGTCCTTGTAGGAGCCTGATAGAGCCAGATTCACTGTACTACCCGTATATGGCGTATGAGTAACCTGCCATAAAAAGCTGCTACATTTAAAATTGGTTATGAGACCGTTGAAATTTTTCCCAAACACATATTGTAAGCTTAAAGATATTGCGGACGGACGCTTATATAATGAACTCTGCGTGAAAATATAATAGATCGGGAAAGATTTATGGTGAAAATTAAAATATTGTGTCGTACAAATAACAAGTGGTTCCAGTGTGTCAAGAGGACTGCGATGCTCTTCAACATTGCTCCTGGTACGTAGTGATTAGCTGTCCAAAGTTTTTTTTAGTTTATCTGGTAACGCTATGGCCTTAATAGTCTCTTCGAAGCCACGTAGTGGCTGGCCAGCATACCTAACTTAATCTAACCGTACAAATAAAATCTAAGCAACTTAGATCAAAGCGTTAGTCCTTGGAGTTCACACTACGAGCCATAACTGCTAAGTTATAGTGAAAAGCACTGAGTGCCAAGACGGAAGTTCTGCAGTCGGCAGATATCGGTACCGGCTAGTTGTCCCTGGTAGGTTAGAAAATGCGATTTCTGCAGTTTAAGCCGCAGTCTAGTAACAAATGTGTACTGAAGCAAAAAGCGTTGAGATGATTCCACCTCGAATTAAAATTAAAACTGAGGCTTTGTAAAGAAGATCCTTAGAGCAATTCCCGGCCCACCCTCAGCGTGAAAGATCTTGCCATAGTATACGTTCTTCGTAAGCGAGAACAAGGGTCTAATTGCTGTTTGCAGGTCTATCTCTGTTCTGCCCCAAGGATCTGTATATAAGCCTAACTACGTTAGCTTCAAACCAACTTGCCAATAAATTCGACAGTTACCTCCGGAAAGACAGGCTTAAAAAAAGCTTGAGGCTTTCTCGACTAATAGGCGATAACGAGGAATCTTGTTACTTACTTAAATGCAAATAAATTAGCCCCTACAGGGCTTTGTTTGCTTTGAAATTTAAAATTCATTTAATTTATAAATTCGATTAAAACGTCGTGTGTTAATAACAATGCGGACAGATTTTACAAGTTTTATTTCGAAAATATTTTTACAAGGGTTGCCACCTGTCTAGAAATTTAAAATTCATTTAATTAAAAAGCTAAAGTACAGCAATAATTTAATATGTGTGCCAAAGAGACAGATTTGATGAGCTTTATTTCGAAAATATTTCTAACGAGGGTTTCCTCATGCTCAAAAAGTTAAATTCAATTTGATTAAGAAGTTAAATGAAATAGTTTAATAGGGTTGTCAAAGACACAGGTTTCATAAGATTTATGCCAAAAATATTTTTTAAAGATGGCTGCCACTCGCTAAAAAGTTAAAATTAATTTATTTAATAGGCTAATTTAAACCTACGTAATAATTAGAACATACATGACAATCGGAAAGAAGCCTTTAATTATGTATATTTATGAAGAGGGTTGGCTATTTTTAGAAACTAAGGAACAATGAGTAAACAAGTTAAATGAAATATTATAAGATGGGTAACAAACGATCGGGGTTTAAAAGGCTTTATTTCGGAACTATTTTTGAAGAGCGTGGACATCTGTTTAGTATATAAAAGTAATTTTAGTTGATAAATTAACTGAATTATTTTGTTATTTGTGTCAAGCGATATATGTGGGTTTAATAAGCCTCATTTCTAAAGTATATTTGAAGAAAGACCATAATGACTAAAATTCTAATTTTGCAAAAATATGCAACGTAGAGACGTTTAACATTTTCACGCTTTTCAATGAGCAATAAATTTCGACCCCTCCTTTATCCCCATGTCCTGCAGCTTACTAAACACCAGTATGCAGTTAATATATATATATGTATATACAAAGTATTCGCTGCAACCCTTGGCCGACAACTTGACTGGCGCCAATTGTGCTTGCCAACAACAATGTGCAATCTAAGTACGACACGCCAATTGTTGTTAGCAACGCAATGTTGGCTCACCACAGGCTAGTAGCAGGCAAGAAAAAACCAAAAACAAAACGCACAGAACACAAAACACAAAAGTGGGTGCATTCTGCCTAAGCAAGCAAACAAATAAATATTTAGAGCTGCGTGTTTTTAATTCACAACATTTTGCAAATGCGCTCGCGAAGCTTCACCTTTATGCCAAGAAGCGATTTCTCTCACTTTCATTGCTCTTGTTTTTACTACTAAATAATATATGTATGTATGTACAATGCCTTTTGCCTTCCTCACTGTCTATTGTGTAGGGTCTCATGCTCATTCTATTTCAAAAATACACAGAAAAAGGAAGGAAAGGTAGCAAACGCATGAAATGCTCGCGTGTAATTTGTAATTTTTATATTCGTATGGCTCGTGAGTATAGCCGCGCGCAAGTAAACTAGAAACAAATTTAAATAACTAAATACATACGTGCATACATACATATGTATGCATGTTAAACGAACGAAAAAACCGTTGCATTAGTTATAGTTTGCCATGAACTCTATATCGTAGTCAACCGCAAAGTAAAGCATCACGACATCACCGTTATTGCCCCTGGCTCCCGTTGTTACAGTTGCTGCTGCTGCTGCTGTTGTCAGTCAGTCAGTCAAGCACTCACTCGTGCTTCTCATTAGTAACTCATACGCCTAGGGGTGCTAGCTGAATTACTAGTAAGTAAGTCTGGGTGAAAAGGTGTGTAGTGGAATTAAATCCACGTGGAGCGTTCGTGTGTGAATTTAGGTTTAGTTACTACTTATTTTTATACCTGCATATCTACTTTTTATGAAGTAACGTTGTTTTTTTTTGTTGCTTAATTTTGATGACAGTGAAGAGTCCCATATAAGTAAATGAGAGTTTCTGGTGGCACTTGGCGTGTCGATTTTTAATCTAGATAATGACTCTGAAAGTAGAAATTGCTCTTCTTCCGATCAAATAACTCAAATCGGAATCAAATAAATTTTAGTTAGGAATCGCGGCTCGCAATTAATGTTAATACTTCTAGCCAGGAAATTTGTCAAGAAATAGCGTAAAAATCGAAAATATAATAATTGTAGAATCGTAAAAAACAAACTATCTATCTGTAATGTATTTAGATTCAGCTCACTTCCGTTATGTAGGAAAATACTATCAATTACTGCAATGTACTTTTTTGCACAACGCGCACTTTTTTGTGCGTACATTAGAACGTACCAGAAAAAAGTTTGTCCTACATCCCTGAGTCTAAGGTGTTTTTACCAGGGAATTTGGAAAAACAACTTTTTTTGGCCGTAGGTAGGGGTCGCCCAACTCACATTTTTCGTCTTATCTTTCCACCGCTTAGACTTTTCCCAAGTTTTCCTTACAAACAAATCGTGGTACTAAGCTCAATAACTTTATTGAAATAAATATTAATACGCCACTACAAAATTGATAAAAATTATTCAAATTTGGCAATTTCGATTTGTTTTTTTTTTTTTTTAGCCAAATGTAGGGGTCACCTTTGTAATTTTTCGGCATTTACAGTCGGATCTTTTATCACCCTAACGTGTCAGTAAATTAAAGCTCTCCAAAGATCATTAAACTTTTGAAAAGGAAAGTTTTTGATTATTCCAGAAGAACTGTTTAAATTTTTTTTATTGACAAATGCAGGTGTCACCGAAAAATTTAATAAAAACTCTACCCTTAAGTTCGGCTCAAAAAGTTTTTCTCGAAATTGGCTCGCAAAATTACTTTAGACCCAGGAGTATACGACGAACTTTTTTGTTTTATTGTAGGTGGTTTGGTCTAAAAGTAGTACTACGTTTATGCGTTTGTCATTTCACGAGATCATTTCATGAAGCGTATATTGGTCCACAAAATTATAGTAGTGAAATGTTGGACCCTGTTTTGGCTATTTGTCGTTTGTTTTTTTTTTTTTTGGAATGTTTATTATCTTTTTATAAAAGACTAGCTGGTTATACAACATACACCATGTAAATTCAAATTTCAATCTATGTATAAAAACTATAAATATTATGCAAATTTTTACCAAAATTTCAAACTTTTTAATCGGCATCTTTAGAAAAAATTTTGGTATGCAGTTTTGTAGCCGACTTAATTCTAATATAACGAAGTGCAAGTTTAAAGTTGCTTTTTGTAAATTTGTTTTGCGGGCAGTGTCCTCCATATAAAAGAAAATTTACGAAAATACTTTGTATGGAAAAAACCTGAAATACCTTCAACCAAAAAAGTTCTCAAAAATCAACGGTACTTTATACATTTGAACAGATTTTTACCTTTTGACAGTTAAGAACCTTTCGTCATTCTTTTTCGCAATTTACTAGAAATTTGGGGGTGTATGAGTCAAACAAACTTCAGATTCGGATTTAGCGGGTCAAAATACATGTCGGTAGGTGGGTCTGGTAAAAATCATACACCAATTTTTTTTTGTGTGCCGGTGATTTTATTACTCTTTGTTTTTATTTTTTGTTGTTTTTTTATGTTTGTTTTAATAGAATTCGAAAATACTATTATTAAATAGGAAATGCATAAAGCTATCATTTCAAATAGAAAATGTTGTATTATGTTGTCGCTATAAACCAGAGACGGTAACCGTTATGATTTAAAAAAAAATGATTAGTTAATGGCTATTTTGCGATTTATATATTTTTTGATTATTTTTAATTGTTATTATGTGATTTTTATTTTTTTCGACAATTTTTAATCTTTATTTTGTGATTTTATTTATTTTTCAATCATTTTTAACCAATATAAAGAAACCACGTTTTATAGCCGATTTAAGCCTTTTATAACCTAAAAAATTAAATTCGAAATTAACGGTTAAGCATAAAACACAGCGATTAAAAGTGATTGAATAACGAATTTTTTTAATAGGAAAAATAAAAATCATAAAATAACGATTAAATATGAAAATAAAACTATAAATGGAAAATAACGATTTTAATACTTTCGGTCCCTAATATAAATATTATTAAAAAAATAACCCAAATTGCTGCACGCGAAGAATCCATTGAACACCGTGATTTTCATAGAGCTCTGTCCAAAAATATTGTGCACAGCTTCGCCGCTGTTGGACCGATTAGCTATACTGTTTTGAAATACATTGAAAAAAATGCTCAGTTTGACCTTGACCACACTTGTTATTGTTGTCTCCTCCAAAAAGTATCCCGTTATGTTCAGCTCAATAATAAAAAATGCTCGAAATGGTTTTTTGTGTGGAAGAAATTGCACAAAAAATTATTCAAAATCAATGCTAACTCTTACGCGCTTCAAACAGCTATTTTATTATGCAAAAATTTAATGGCCTATGAAACTACAATACAATGTTTTTTAAAAATTTTCATAAAATGGTTTGAAGTTTGGATGAAAGTTTGTTGAATTTCCTATTTTTTTTTGTCAAGTATGAAATGTTGAGTTATATGGTTTTTATAAAAATCCAGAACTGGTCAAAATGTAAAAACTAATCAAATGTCATGTCCCTATTTGTAAATAGCGTGCAAGTATAAATATGTTCTTGTGCTCGCTCTGCTATTTCATCAACGACCCTTAAAGTCTCCAAACCTTAGTTGACCGAAAAAATCGGCTTTGCTTTTAAATATTATTCAAAATATTTAAGTATTACTTACACTACTTTTTTATTTACCAATTTTTTGCAGCGCTATACTCGAATATGGGCTTTAATTTTTTTCGTTAAGTTTTGTGAAAATTTTTAAAAAGATTACAATCACTTAATTAAAGGCAAAAACGTACCAAAGCTTTATATTTGGAATAAAGCAAAGCTAAGTCGTTGTCATTTAAATTTTTTTTTTTAAATTATCTCTTAGTAGAAAAAAGTCGAATTCCATAAACTTCCCGATAATAAGTATGCCTTTTTATGGACTACGCTTTTTTTCAAAACAATTTTCAATACTTGGCAAAAGGTCTTGATTTCCACACCTTTTATTTTTTCACCCAAAAAATTAGTTTCAAATGTCCCATATTTTTAGCGCTCAAAGCAACCACTCTCGCCTTATTACCGCTTTGTACTTTGAAAACACATTGAAATATTTGATTTCAATTTTGATTTGTGTGACGTTTATTTTTTAAATTACATATGTATGTACAAGTGCATGCATTTGCACACTCTTATGTACATAGTGCATGCATGCACTTCACCTTGACACAATTTTTTTCCATTTGGTTTTTAGTAAAATTTCTCTGTAGGTGCTACAGCCAAATCGCAAAAAAAAACCCGAAAATCCCACATATTGTCACCGCGTTGCACAGTTTGCTCTAAAAATAAGCGCGCTTGCTTCTAATTTTCAAATTCTTTTTTATTTTCGTACTCAATTTTCGTGTCTTTGCAAATTTTATAGCTCCACTATTGCACTTGCATACATACATATGTACGAGCTCATTCATGTGCAAGTTTGTGTGTGGCAGTCATGCACATTTTTTTATAGTTTTTTTTCGGTTCTTGGCTACTTGATTGTAGTACCCTTCAAGTTCTCGCTGGCTGGGTATGAATCGCTTACAATTTGCACTTGTACGCTTTGTTTTGAAAATTAAAACGAATTGTCGAAATTTGTTCATAGGTTTATGTGTTTTTGTATGTAGTGCATCTTGTGTATGTCCTATGTACATATGTCAGCCGTATACAAAGTAGCAAAGAGCAGCGAGCGCGGGTGCACAATGCGAAAAACATTGCATTTCTTGTTTCGTTGCTGGTGTTATTTTTAGTTGTCGGGCAAATGAATGAAGAAATTGCTTGCAGATTTTTTTTTCGTAAATTTTCGTGGGATTTTTGGGCGTCTTTGTTTTTATTTATAAATATGTTTCTTGATAGATTAACATTTATCGAATTATAATTTAATTAATATATTGGGATTTGTGCATGCATACATGCATATATTAAGTGAAATCGAAAATGAATCAAATATGGAAGAGTTTTTATTCATATGGAAATTTTAAAAATATTTCGTTTGATTTACTTTTTAGATATAGATATTTATTAAGATTCATGACAATACGAGTTTACCCTTAGATATCATTGTAGGTATTTAAAAAAATCAGAACTAATCAGGAGTCGCTTGTTAATCAAATAGAAAGAATTTAAGTTTTAAAGAAATACAAAAAAGTGCATTCACTATGAGAGTTTATCAGTAGTGTATAGGTTTTTTTGTCATCCTGTTAAAACAGTTGAATCGAGTTTTTCTATAAGTTCTTGTCTTGATTTCCGATTTAAAAAAGGCATACTTCTTAGGCAGTCTTAAATAACCCAATGAAAGTGTAAACGTGTAATATGCGCTACGATGTTTTTGGAATATCCACCAGTTGTATAGCTCATTTAATGGCAATGTCAAAATCGAGTATCGTTGTTCCACAGAAATCCAATACACATAGACTTATTTCAGACGAAATACGTTAAATACCTTATCAAGAAGCACAATAGTTCCGGTGGTTGATTTAACGGAGATCATTTGAGATTGACCCCTGGACAACTCAAACCTGCTGTCTCCGTATGAAGCTTTAACGCAGAGTAATATTGGTCAATCATGTCCATTGGGCCAGTCGGAAAACACGGCAGCAGGTCGACAGGACATTTTCTCTCACTGGACATTTTTTTAATAATAACTCGACTCCATCGCCACCTGGCGGCTCCTTTTCGTAAAAGTATTGCCCTCACCATTACCAATACATATCCCGAATATGAGCCAAATCGCTTCATAAATACGAATTTTTAGTAGTAACTCGACCCCTGAGCCACTTGGCGGGTAAATTTTTTCACGGAAATATTTTCCTTTACGATACAAATACATAGTTCTAATATAGGCCAAATCGGATCATGCATAAAATTTTTAGTAATAACACGACTCCAGCTCCACCTGGTGGATCAAATGGATTGTGAACTGAAACAATCCAGAGACCCCCTCAAACACACACAATGCCCCATTTTCAAAAAGTCCCACTTCTCTCCATGAGTTTGTCATTGCCTTCATTCATCTCCATACCGAGTTTTTTAGCCTTGGAGATTCAGAAGTAGGTGTGCGAAATTTCAAAAAAATCGGTACACTCGAGCTTTGCGAACAGAAACAAACGGCTTTCAAAATACATATTAGTATAGATAACTCGTCTCCAGCGCTCCCTAGCTGAACATTTTTTTCGCAGAGATGTTTTTCTTCCTCTTTCCAATACATGTATAAAATGTGACCGAAATCGGACTATAAATACGATTTTTAGTAATAAGTCGATACCAGCGCCAGCGGAGTTTTCTCTCCGTAAAATTTTTTCTTGGGCAAAGACAAACACAAGTAAAGAAAGCAGGGACCGAAAATAACAGTTATTGATGAAAACTGTCATGGAAAAATTCACGATGAACACTAAGTGATATATACCAATGGAATTCTTTTTTCCCCGAGACTCAAATTTGGAAATAAATTTTTATTAGCAATTTGTATGCAAATATATATAACGAAATAACAGTTATTGAAGACTTTTATTTATAAAAGTCATTAATATTTTTCGCAGTTAAGAAGGTGTTGGGAAACATATGTTCACTACGACTTATACAAATGACTTTTATAAGTGTGATTCAAAAAATAAAAGTCAGTGACTGATTTTTATTCATTACTTTTATAAATAAATGTCTTCGATAACTGTTATCTTAGACATATAATTTAAAAAACAAACGTAACTGTTATTTGCAGATTATTTAGACGAAAATCAAAAATAATTGTTATTTTTGGAATTATTTAAGGAGTAGTTAAATAAAAGTAAAAAAATAATTGTTAACGAGCGATTTTTTAATAAAAGTTGTAACTGTTACGGTCCTTGAAAGAAAGTCTACTTAAATCGGACATTCCGTTCTCGAGTTATGGGGTCATACGTTGCGTAAGCTTAGTTGTATATATAGAGATATAGATGTAAATTTCTAAATAGTTCGCGACCCTCTTCAAAATTATTACTTCTGGTTAAGAGTGAATTTAATCATATATATAAATAGGCAATCATGTTTCCTTTACACCCCTTTTACGGCTAAACTATACTTCTAAGGTATAAACAGTTATACATCATTAGAAAGGTATTTTGATGCTGATGTGCAGGCAATTTTTAAAATTTCAAATCTGTTTAGAATAGAGCGAAAAAATCAATTCAAAAGTCACACCAATACCAATGCCATACATGTACATGGTTTGGGCNAAGGCATTTAACTTTCATTCCTTGAATGCGTTGTAATATTTTGGTTTGTATATATTTAAGTCCCAAAAATTTTAAGCGGATGAAAACCCTATCGAAAAGTTTTTATTTTCACCTCAAGCAGTGAAACTTTTCTTCAAAATGGTGTTTCAATCATTCCATTTGACCGGATATAGGGCTTTCTGATTTTAATAAAAAACAAAATTTTACCAACGTGACTATTTGTCGCATGTTCGGAAGCTGCTCTCCTTCAAAATGTGATATCATTCATTAAATTTGATAAAATAGTAAAGGAGATATCATTTGGTAACAGAAAAACACCCTTTAGAAATAAGTATATAGATTAGGAAAGCCCCCACACTAAGGGGGAAAAAAATTTAGCATAAAAAAAGTGCTACATTAAAAAAAAAAATGCATATGAAAGAGCACCAACCCAACTCGTTTTAAGTTTGAATATGTACGTTATAAAATATGTCGTTGTGAAGTGCACAGATGCTTTTTCGTTATACGAAATTATAATTAAGACGAAAAAAAATCAATTTCTTCCTTCTTGGCAGCAACCAATTGTATCCAGCGTCTTTGCATACTCAGCGACAACATGAATCAACATAACAGCAGATCCAGAGAGAGTTTTTTCCCTAATAAAATTGAACAAAAAAAATCGTAATAAACTGGAAACCAACACCTTAAGAGTAATTCTTTATACAAATAATTACTTAAAAGGTTTTGTATAACAAAGACATTTTTTTTTGTTATAAAATCTTCAATAAAGATATTTCTAGAGAAAAAAAGATTTTTTTCTAGTTTTCTAGTAATCATGACTGGGAAGATTATTAACAACATTTTTTTGGCAACACTGCTAAGGGCAGGGCACTCGCAGAGGATATGCTCCATTGTCTCCACTTTCGTTCTGCATCTTCTACAAATCTTATCGTTCGTCAGAGCCAGTTTAAAGGTGTACGATGCCAGCAGGCAATGCAATGACATGTTTCTTGATTTTTTGGGGTTTTTCGAAAACTTAAAGGTTTTCTTTGAAATTTGTTTTTTTATTTCTTTCGGGATCTTTCCTGATTTAATTTTTAGTATAAATTTGAGAATTTTTCAGGACTTTTCTTAATTTGTTTAAGTTTTTTTCCGGATTTTGTGTGCTATATTTTTTCGGATTTTCCCGGGATTTCGTGATTTTTTCGGGACAGTTTCGGAATTTTCAGACCACTCCAGGATTTCCATGACTTCTCGGAATTACTTTAGCACCCAGGTTTTAGCGTAGCCCAAAATATATGTATACAT
>NW_016171063.1:0-14936 GCF_001687245.7 Rhagoletis zephyria
AAAAACAAAAAACATTTATATAGTAACTGTAACTGTAAAATTAAAAACACAGAACTAAAATCTAATTGTAAACGTGACGTTAAGTAAACTAATCGAAAAAAGAACTTTGGAATTTACAAATCAGTTATTTTAATTCGGAAGAGTTTTTCGAATGCGCTCTCTGCAGCGAAACTGTCATGGATAAATTCACTGTGAAGGAAATGTTCTACAACTAAGTGATACGTACGAAACGCTTTCTTTTTTCACTGATTGCAATTTTTATGCAAAATTAAAAAAAAAATAACTTATTTTTGATTTTTATATTATAAAACCAAAAACAAAACAATTATTTTTGATTTTTATACTATATGTCTTAGATAACAGCTATTGAAGACTTTTAGTTATAAAAGTCATCAATAAATATCAGTCAGTGATTTTTACTTTTATAAGTCATCAATATAAATCAGTCACCGACTTTTATTTTTTAAATCATTCGTACAAAAGTCATTAACATTTTTTGCAGTTAAGAAGGTATTGGGAAACACCAGATTACTACGACTTATACAAATGACTTTTATAAGCATGATTTAAAAAATAAAGGTCAGTGACTGATTTTTATTTATGACTTTTAAAATAAAAGTCTTCGATAACTGTTATCTAAGACATATAACTTAAAAATCAGAAATAACTGTTGTTTGCAGATTATTTAGATAAAAATCAAAAATAATCGTTATATTCGATTTATAAAATAAAAGAGGTAATTAAATAATAATCAAAAAAATAATTCTTAAGAAGCGATTTTTTTTAATAGTGGTTGTAACTGTTACGGTCTCTGGTTCTCTGCCTTTCCGAGGTTCGAACCTAGTCACCTCATATCTCAATGCAATTAGAGCAGTACATGTATGTAGCTATTATATCCCAGAATGGCGGCAACGTTAATCCGGATTAGTGGCGCAGTGTATCCTTTCAAATTGGCGCCCACGGCCAGTAAAACTTTTATTAAATTTTTTTCGTTTTCTCAGTTATTTTTTTTTCTAAATATACACTGATTAAAATATTTAGTTATTATTCTTGGTGTAGCAACGGTTATAGTAGCCAAATGTCATAGTTGGATATTTGGCTGTAATTACCAAACCACTATACTGAATGGCTCATACAGAAGTACAAACACAAAAAGTTCCATGTATTTTGCTTTTGCGTCGTGAACTGTCAAAATCTGTAAGAGTGTGTGTGGCAATGCAAACCAAATATTACAATTTGACATTCTAAGCCGTGTCGGAAAACTAGCATCGAAAATGAGAATAATAATTATAAATAATATTGAACTAAAAAATAAAAATTTAAAAATCAAATTTTTAGAGATTTATCCAGCTCGAGAACGAACCTGAGCCCTACTGAGTTGTATTGTGCAGCCACAGAGCTTTATTTACTTGTTTGCTTCGTTTATTTTACAGCTAATAATTAGCTGTAGGACTTAATTCGGATTAAATGCAATTAATTTCCGAAATAATATCGAATCAACGAGTTGATCTGAATCAACGCTGCCGTCTGTCTATACTTTAAGGCATAGTTAAATTTGAATTGCTTATAGCCTAGACAGATGCCAGAATTAATCCGGTTTAATGAGCTAATTCATAATCTCGATTAAGTGATAGATACAACTTTAAAAATTAATGCGGACCAGGGGAGATTTCGATGACAATCTGCGAAAAAAAAGAGGTTCGCTCTTTTATATTGCAATTAAAAACAAAATAAGCAAATTTGGAGGCCGGCGTATATATGTACATATGTAGCCAAGTGCTATTAAGGTATTGATACTGAATTAAACCAACTCAACAGGATCCAGGTTCGATGTCAGATGCAGAAAAAATTCAAAATTATGGAAAAAGCTTTTTAGTTGCATTTTATTAAATTTAGTATTTAATTCTAACGACCGGAATTGACCGTAACTCGTTCACTATGCAATACTGCCATCTATCAGGCTACAATTTTAATCGCATCCATTGCGTCGTTAACTCATTTAACGTTGCCGTCTGTTTATGTTTTTACACGCAAAGCTCATTGAACTGCTTCACTATGTGACAACTATCCAAGTCGAGTCAAGTAAAGCTTAGTATGCATAACTAGGCTTTTACTGTAGACTTTTTTGTTATAAATCTTTAAAATATTTTTTTTTTTGGAGAGATATGAGATGAATAAAAAAACTTTTTCGAAATTGTTTTAACCCTGCCATGCTCATGTACATAAATATGTATGATTGATTCTTCCAACCACAACAAGTACTTTGTATTTGTTATTTTCATTTTGACACGGAAGCACGGACTTAATATTAAATTCAAAATTATTGAAATAATTCGTAAATTTTGTCAAAATATTTTCTGTTATCTAATTTGCGGTTTTTCTCGATTTGTTTTTTGTATCCCTTATCTGTCTACAGGCACTGCAGAAAAGTGCTCCCAAACTGATACTCACAGAGATTACACGCATCTAAATAGCGCCCAAACCGTTCACCTCCGCATAGAACCCCATGCACAATACGGTACAATGTCCTGCATCAACTGTCCATCCAATTATCGTGTAATTATGGAGACCAACGGGCCGACTATTACCGAGCAGCCACCACCAGCAGCGGTGCAGCCATTACCTCCCGTACAATGTTCATGTCAGCGTATTTTTCAACAGCAACAACAGCATCCCCACCATCCACTGCAACAGCAACAGCAACAGCAACAACATCAACAGCGGAAGCCGCAACCACAAACAAGGCAGCAGCAATCGCTGCTATACCAGCAACAACAACAACAACATCGCCCAGAACAGCCTTTAGAACAGTTGGTAACATGCTTCCATCACCAGCCAGCAGAGCAGTCGTCAGCCAATAGCAGATCCAGCCCACAAGACTCTCAAAATTCGCAGGCTTCCACTGCCACCTCAGCTGGAGCATTTTGTAAAAGTTACTACCCACGATCTACATCTGAATCCGGTGGCCAGTTAAGCTGTAGGTGTCCATTCGAAATCTCCATATCATCGGCGCATCCCCCGGCTAGACCGTCCTATGCAATACGTCTGCCTAGTGGCATGGCGCCTGCGGGTAGTCCCGGCAGAAATTCGACAAGTGATGACGAATNATCGACGAGGAAGAAGAATGCAATGGCATGTATGGAGAGAACACCGACATCGTAACGGAACCGAGCCAATCGCAAACACACGTCTCGTCAGCTCAATCGGCAACAACCAATGCAACGAAGAAGAGTGATGGTAGAGAATGCAGCTGCTGCCATTGCCAGGCAATGCGTGACAAACAAAATTGCCTGACCATTGCGACAACGGATCAGGCGCAGGACCAGTACAATTGCAGAGAATTGGTAAGTGATACGATTTCGATTGGAAAAGGTCTGTGATATGTATTTGGCGCTGAGTTTCTCATTTCGACAGAAATTCTTTATCGATTCTATAATAATGGACCTGGATGCGATGGATAAGGCGCGGCGTAAAAAACAAATCGAACAGGTAAGGACGCGAGATGTGTTATTATGAATTTATTTTAAGGAAATCTGCCGTACGTACATGTTTACGTTTGTGTTTAACCCTAGGGCTTTCATCGTGGACAACTACTCTACAATTCTTAAAGTTGTTAGACAAAAATAAAAGATATAATGATATGTTCATAGGCTTCTAGGAAACGGCTCTAAGAATTATGATGAGATTTGGTATTCTGATGTTTTGCATTTTCTTGCATCTAATAATTTCTTTAATATACCTTTTATGCCTTGCCTTTTTGCTTCGCTGGTTTCTTTCTAATAATTATCTGTCATTCCGCCATTTCCAGTTATTCGTTTACTTATAAATTGACTTTTTATCACTACAACATCTCTAATTTATCGAAAACTCACTGAGTGCATACAAATCAGGGAGGAAAATGACATTTTAATTTGAGGATACTTTTTTATCTAAAAACAAGAAAGAGGTAACTACGATAAATCGAAAATAGGTAAAGCTCACCTACAAAGCGATATTTTTGAAAAATGCCAAAACTGTCATATTTCTCAAAATTAAAATTCGTAACAATTTTATAATCTTTTGTGAAACTGGGCATGGCACCGCCCACTTATAATAAAACGTGTCTATTTCATCTCGCATTTCTTTTTGTGATCATCCATCGCGAACAAGTAATTTTTAAGCAAAAAACAAAACCGACTTTAATTCCCATATACAAATTTAAGATTATCGTTAATTTCTTCAAGATCCAATGTTCGGATCTAAACCAAAATAGTATGGGACCACCCTGGAGGTACCAACTTTTCCTTAAAAAGAAGAATTATAGAAGTCGGTTAATGTGGTCCCAAGTTATGCGGTAACATATTTACATAATAAAATAAAATATTCCGACGAATTGATAACCTTCTCCTTTTTTTGAAGTCGGTTAAAAATACCGATAGAATCACAAAACTTTTACCGTACTATTAGAAAATCGCGTTGAATTTTAATATTTTTTCTCCCATATAAAGTATGCTCGACAATTACTTTTACGCGGAAAAATGCCTAGCACCGTCAGCAAAAAAAAAAAAATTATTAAAAATTAACGCGATTCTCTAGCGTCTTGGAATTTACAGTTTAATTTCATAAAATTTAATGGGCTATATCTAAAATTTTTCTGAATATTCTGAATAAAAAGTCTAAAAGTGTTGGGTGTAATTGTTTAAGTTGGTTGGATTGCTATAATTTTTGTACGAAGTTTGAAATGTAGATTTGTGTATGTGGTAATGTTACTTAACTTGATGAATTCAGGGATATCATTCACCAATATTTGAAATAGAAGTGGTCCAAAGCTGCTAATGCGAACTGAGTTATATTAGTCAGATAAGAAGAGCAAACCACTTGAGGAGAATAATACTAAGTTTGTAATTGTAGACCTACTCTTCATGAAGACATGCTGATGTGGTAATAAATATGTGCTATTTTCTAGAAAAAAAAAAACAATTGTTCGTATGCAGGGTTTTCGACCGACGTAGGTATGCAAGACTTGTCAATAGCGATTATATATGATATTGTTCATTAAGGAGGGAATCTATCTTCACTAGGAACAGGGTCATTAAGTAGTAACGGAAGAGCTTGAACAGAAAATTGTGCACTTGTGTTCAGGTGGCATGCGACTTAGTATTGCTTGTGGTTGTAGCCATAGACGAGGTAACATATCAGAGCGGAAATATTTTTTAAAGAGATTACAAATTTATTGAAGAGCATAAGAAAAAGGATTTGAGTATTGCACTATGTCCGGAATTCCTGTATTTATCTTTTTGTTATTTAAAAGTTGCCAGAAACGTTGACCACTTACTTTAATTTCACTCTCCATACTTACACCCAAATTTCTAAATGGAAAATTTATATGAAAATGTAATTTTATAGACCACTATAAACCTACTTTATTTTTATGAATAATGCCATTAGAATATAGTTTTGATATAAGAAATTATTTAAAACAACAAAGCCGTTTTTGAATTGGCAGTAAGTTTCCTAGCATTCCACCAACCTGGTTTGGTGACTTTAAATAATAAATATATATATTTAAAAAAAGTCATAATCCTGTGACAATTGAGTAATTTCGAAAGCAGAAGTTTTAGTCGCCGTAAATATTAGTGTAGGCTTTTTACACAATTAAAATAAAACTTAAGCTAACAAACAGCAAATACTATTTTCACCTTAAAAATTCCAGAACACCACGCCAACCAGCGCCAAGGTCTGTTCACGTCAAAGCTTCCCCGTTACCATCACAGAGGTTAGCGAACTGGGAGCCTCATCACTATATGTAAAGTGGGTTATCCACGACTGCTGCGGCATTGGTGGCTACGAGGTAAGTGCGATTAATTCTGTACATATGTATGCTTCCACACTCACTCCTCATCGGCTCGTTTTTGTTTTTCCGCCCACACAGATCTACGTGGATGGCTATTTGACGAATCGTTATTTCAACTGCAATCATGAGGCGGCTGTAGTGTGCGATGTGGATGTGACAAGGTCACATAAAGTCGTATTGGTTGCGCAAACCAAACAAACCGACTGCAGTTGCGGCGACAGCATGGAAAACAAGGGCAAGGAGCTAATGCGTAAAAGCGATGCTGACAAAATGGATAGATCGACTGCTGCGCCACCTTGGTCGCTGTGGACTCCCAGCATTTATTTGTATGATCCATGCGACAGAAAGGATGGACCATCCATCCATTGTGGAACAGTATGACTCCGTAGTGACACCCCAAACCGCCTGCTGCTCCCCCATTGATTTTGGCTGTCCGTGTGTGGGCGCACTTTTTTAATATAAACTTACTTACATTTGTACAGACTTTGCTGAATGTGGAAATGTGTGGAACTATTACAATGGCGTTTGGCAAGGATGCAACATTATATTACCAGAAAATGAGTTAACTCACGCTTGACTAAAATACTCAAAAAAAAACCAAAAAGAAAAACACATAAAATCTTGGGGAAGAACTTAAAAATTAAAATGCTAGTCAGTGAAAATTAAAAGTTAAATCTAAAATATCATAAATCCACCATTGGGCCCAAATTAATTTTTTGTTATGAAAATTACCGATGAGAAAAGAGGATGTATGTAAAAAAAAAAAAAACAAAAAATTTAACAGAAACCTCAATGAGCAAGGCAATGGACCAAAGGAGTTCGAATATGAGTACTTGTTCGTTTTAAAAATTACCAACAACAAAAATATTACAAAATATCTAAAATGCAACAAAAAAAAAACTAGTGCAGTTGAACTGTATGTAAAAATTAGAGTTTTCACGTTGCTCAAATTTGTTATTGGATACATACCGTAACCTGGAAGGGTTTCTATTGAAGAACCGCTTGAAATCACCACTGTCAGTAACTGTTAATATACTTGGGACGCTTGTTTTCAATAACAAATTTGAAGCAACCGAATGAAGTTGAAATAGTTTTACGAACTAGCCGATAGTCTTTTGATTATCCGATTTGTAAAAAAAAAGCAGCATTGCTTGCATTGTTGATACATATTGCATTTGGCAGGCATATTCTCTGCTTATATGGGTATACATATATGTGTACATACATACATATGTGTGTACAAATATGGCAAATTAAAATGATGCAACAGCAGATGAGCGTCCGAAAATGTGTAGTGTATGTGTACGTTTTAATAAATAAAATTTTAATGTTAATTGAAAGTAAAAAAAGTGCCTTAAAAATTAATTTAAACACATTTGTAGAAAGGAAATTAATTAAGCAACATAATATGCAATATGACGCCAGGAGCAACGAGCAATTAATTTAGTTCATACATATATTTCATTTACTTTTAATTTATAGGTACATATTTTTTATTTAAGGTAAATTGCATTCACAAATCAACCCACAAATCGAATATCACAAATCTTAATTATACTTATTGAGTTTTAATGCGAATAACTGTAGATTTTTTTTTTATTTATAAATCTGTGTATATTTAAGTTTGCGTTGTATTTGTTTACGTTATTTTATTTTGTATAATTCATTTTGTAATTACTCGCTACTGTCCACCGTTTTGTTTTACAGCGCTTGTGACCATTTTTTACCCTTTATCAAATGCGCTCCTTCCTCGCTCGCTCGCTCTCTCTTCTGTTGTAAATAAAATACTCTTTCAAACGCCTGTTCATGTGGGCTCGAAAAACTTCATATGTATATCTAAAGATGCTTTTATCAAAAACTCGTTGTGCTACAAAAAAATTGTTCACGAAAATTTGTTTTGCCTTTACATTTACATTTATTTTATATGCTAATGCATTTGGTATTTCTCAACATGCCTAAATGATATATACATATGTATTGTAAATGCATCTTATTGCCTTGGTATACATACGTAGATGTAAATGGATTTACATATATAAATACCTATAAACTTGAAAAATACAAAAAAAAAAAAAAAAACTTTTATTATGTAGTAAAAAGTAAAAGCATTCAACACACACATGTAGAAACTCCCATATTTTTTAAAAGAAAATTGTATAGCGTATGTTTTTGCATGTTACCAGTACATACACATACACGTTTTTACCATTTATATTAAAAGAGAAGATAAAAATATATATAAAAAAAACGTTTTAATTTTGTCAAAAAAAGAAATAACCAAAACAATCACAAATTTTTTCAATAAATTCATAATTTCCTTAAATAAAGAGAATTTGTTTCAATTCAGAGTTAGCAAGCAATAAATATTTGTTGCAAGTACGGAAAGGAGAATGAAAGAAAGAATAATGGATACCATTAACGGCCGACTAGATCCGCTCAAAATTGTAACCTGGCAGATGGCATTATTACGGACTAAGTGGGCGGGGAGTGGTGCGATCGAGTCACACTCCCGCAAAAATTTTATTTCTTTTTGTTTTTCTATTATTTTTTTTTTAGTGAGCTTTTAAAGCTGTATTCTATGTACATATCGGCGGCTGAGTGGAATATTAGGGTTGCCAACCGTTCTGCAATATAGTATACACCCAGAAAAAAGCCAACTAAAAATATTTCTCTCAACTCATGATTTGGTAACTATAACTAAACAATGTAACAATGTAACCAAATTATGTGTTGAGGCAACTGACTTTTTCTGGGGGAAGTATTATTGACTTTTCAAAAGCGAAGCAAAATACATGGACTATATTGCGCTTTCAAAAAAATATTGACAAAATCTACTTTTTGTGTACAACGGCTGAGTGCAGATCGACCCATCTCGGCAACTTTTCAAGAACGCCCTACTTAAGAATTTGATGGAAAAACGCCCTATCTTACATTTTGGTTGAAGAACGCCCAATCTCAGCTCAACCAATATGTGGAACATAAAAGTGCACTGTTGCACACTGTTGGCAAGGTGTGTTCGTCACTTGATCTCATTACCAACGATATTGTCGGTGGTAGTCCTTCGCGTCTTTGTTTGTTATGCAAAACAGACATATGCCTCAATAGGTGAATATTCTTTCTTTACTGCCGGGCGATACTTTGTCCGATCCCCCATCACCTCTTTTGCCTCATTCTGAAATTGATCGCCTAATCGAATATCACGTTTGCCATTAACTGAAAGTAGTACTCTATGTCGTTTTATACAAAACTGAGGTAATCAAGGTTATTAAAAGTGGCGACGATTGCTTGTATGTAAGCATGAGTGTTGATTTACTTATCAAAATCGGGTGAATTATGGATTTGTCGGGCCTGAATCCACATTGACAAAGGTCAATCGGTTTGTTCTTGAAAAGCTAAATGGGATTTTTATGAACTCTTCGTTTTCTTCTTATTTAGCGCTGTAACCGCCTAAGCGATTTTGGCCGACTTCAGCAAAGCCAGCCAGTCGTTTATTTTCTGTGCCAACTGACGCCAGCTGGAAATGCCAAGTGAAGCTAAGTGCTTCTCCACTTGCTCTTACCATGCACTTTTTACTTGCTTAAAAATGCGAATAAAACGTAAACACCCTTCCATTGGAACAACGAGTTCACGACGTCTTAATTATCAAAGAATACATATTTCCGAAACTTTTAAACAATTTTTTTTGTTAAGTTTTGGTATACGCCCAATAAGTTAAGTGATTTGTTTTGATTTACCAGGTCTAGCTACTTCTATACTGAAGAAGATTCTAAAAGAATAGACAGTACAAAAAATTACGTTTTTATAATAAAATTTGAATTTTTTATTTGACACCAATATGTGGAACATAAAAATGCCTTAAAAAAGTTATCTTATTAATTACAAATATTAAACTATCTCTTATAAACTTACATAAATACGTTTTGTAATCTGTTTAAATTACCAGTAAAAAAGTAATTAAAATACGTTTCATATTTAGTATGCCCAAGTGTAAAGGATAACCAGCCATGACCCGAATTGCGACAAGCTTTGGCTATGTTTTTGAAAATCGATTTGGCCGGCGTATTTACCCTTTCATTCAAGAACTTAATTGGATCAGAACTGTCGAAATGTCGGCTTAACCCTTCTGCATACATTAGGTACAAATTAATCAATTTAAAAGAAAAACCTGACCAGAATTAAAACAAACAAATGATTTCCAAAACAAAAGGGCCATCTAGAATTTTGCACGCTCATTTATACACCGCGTGGTCTGGTGGTTAAAATTTTGTGCAGAAGGGTTAACTATGGTACATATATGTAACTGTAAGTGATTGTTATTACATGAATGGTAACGATTGCGCTACCAGATAAATGTGCAAATGTATGTATGGGAATGAAGTGGCCAATAATGATTTTTTTTCTGTATTTAATTTAATATGCAGGGAATGAGTTGAATGAGGAAAGAGTAGGCACATTCTGGTAGCATTGCATTGTATGTACACATGTATGTAAGTATGTATGTATGTATATGTACAATTTTTGTATTTGTAACAGTATTGGCTGATAGTAATGTTTGTTATTGTAGTAAATCATAACATAACTGCTGGTCGCGATTTCTTGAGTTACATATTTTTTGTTTTCATTTAAGTATTTTTCTACTCGCGTCTTTTTTTTTTGCTTAAGCCATGAAATAGCATAAAAAATTAACAGGTATTTGTATTTGTAAATCAAACAACAATGCAGTGAAACTAAAAATAAAATGATTGCGCTATAATTTTGCTGTATTTCTAACTTCGTGTGAATACTTAATGCTCCTCGTTTCCGATCTCTCCTCGTTGCCCGCTATCTATCTTCGTATGCACGGCTGACAAGTTCCAGGCACTACAAAGGCTGGGTGACACTCTGGACATTTTGGGTTTTCACCAAACCAATGTCGATGATCCTCGAGCTCATCGTCGCCGTGCTCGGGTATCTTCAGTTGAAAGGAGTTGTACGAATCCGCAGATAAGTAGCCAGTGCGACCCATCGGCTCCAGCGGGAACAGATACTCAGGCACGGAGTAGTCTTTGCGCAATTGTGTGATGTCCGATGCTGGGGCAGACACGGTGTCCGAACGATCCGTCGCCACTGCCGTGGTTGTGACTGCCTTTGGTTTTTCAGCGTTCACCTGAAAGACACTGTTTGGCTGCCCCGTCTCTTTAATGGAACGCGAGATAGGCGTGCGGTCAGTAGGGCCATTCTCAGGCGCCGCTTTCGTTGGTGTCGATACGTTGTTGTTGGTGTTCTGCGGCTTTTCATCCGTTGTTGCATCGCCGCTGGCGCCACTAATTGTATTGTAATCGATAACTACTTCCGGGTACTCGCGCCCATCTACGCCTATTGGCGGATCCAGCTTAGGTGGTTCGAGGCCGTTAGATGGCGCTTTCCACTCGTAGTAGATAGGCGGTCCCTGTGTAGTGGCCGTATCATGTTGAACGAATTCTTGGTAAGGTGGTAGCAGATCCTTGGCTGGTGGCTTGGCGTCTTCGCTTGCGATCGTGTTCGTCGTATTAATGAATGTTGTCGGGAAATTTAGCCGATTTGTCGTGGGAACGCTGTAGTCAAATGGGGAGTTTTCCACCTTTTGCGTGGCAGTTGTCGGCGTTTTGGTGGTGCTTACAGGTGGGCGTGGTGTGGGCGGTTTGAAGCCTTGCGCTGGTGTGGGAGTGCGCACGTCCTTAGTGCTTTGGCTAAAGCTGTTCTGAAGCAAATTGTTCTGGTTGCGCCCGCCAAAGTTCGGCGCTTTTGTTGTGATGCCACGTGCAGTAAAGGGTTTGCCTGCTAGAGTAGTGGGCCGGTTTGGTGGTGGTACTGGAGTTGTAGGTGTGAATTTGGCAATCGCGGGTGAGGAAGTGAACGGCGTGGCCGGGGAGGTACGTACTGGCGTTTTAGTGCTGAGCGTGTCGTTCTCGTTATAGACAGGATAAAGGAAGGGAGGCTCATATACCTTCGATGGTACTTTTACAGCCGCATCCGTCGTAACTGCAGCGTTGTTGGCAGGTGTGAGTGGTTTGGTTGGCGGGAATATGCTTGGTGCTGTGCTAGAGACTGTGGGCGCGATAGCACGGAATGAACTGCGGCTACTTTTACTAAAGGAATTCGACGATTTGCTGATTGTTTGCTCAGATGAATTGAAATCGGCCGATGTGTTGTAGCGCGTGCTGTGACTCGTTCCCAGATCATCGTGCTCACCGGTTTGGACGCGCTGATGTAGAGCAGCATTGTTAAAGCGGTTGGTTGGTTGGCTACGCGGATCTGGCTTATTGGATGGTAGCGCGGTTGTCACCTTTGGACGAGAGAAGCTCGGCTTTGTTGTGGGTGGTGGCGTTGGCTGCACAGGTTTAGGTACAAACCGGACATTGCCTGCACTAGTTTGTGAAATGGTATCATCTGAGGTCTGCGCTTCGTAGGCGGGCGGCAATATCGTGCGGCTAGGCGGTGGTATTTTCCAGTGCTGTTGGCCAGGCGATGGTTGTGCGGCAATATTAAATTTGTCCTGTACCTTTTGAGTGTTGATGTCTTGAATTTGATTCTGAGCCGCAGGAAGTTGCTTATATTGGTTTCTGAATGACTCGCCAGAGTAGTCCGGCGCATAAGGACGATCCAAGAGATCTGGACGTGGTGTGCGCAAACTGTTCTCCTCATCATTTACGAACGGCTTGTCACGTTGGCCTGCAAAAGGGTAAAGTATTGAAATAAGATTTGCACATTCTACGCTTCATTATATGTATTATTCGTATGTATTTTTCTATAACTATTTATAACCGTGTATCTGCCTCTTCTTACTCACCAATCAATAAGTTAGCTGCATAATTGCTTTCTGCCCGTGAGCAATTCACCATATACCAGTGATCACAGATCAACATGCGCTGCTGGAAAAGCGTAGTATTGGGACAGGAATAGCTGAATTGGCGCCCCAAGCCATCGCACATGTGGTACACCTGTATGAATATTGGATTTTAATTACATAATATTTATTTGTGGCAGCAATGCTTAAATTGCTGACAAAGTAATTGTAAATGCATGTGATCAGCTTATGGCAATTTTGAGAGCATAAATAAACTCCACAGAAATGAGTATGTGTATGTACCTGACATCCGGTTTCAACATCAGCATAATATCCGGCCGGGCGTCCAGAGCAGGAGAATGAGGTTTTATCAAACACGCGATGTGCGCCGATAGCATTTTCACTCTGAAAGTAAAAGCATACAATTATTTCTTAATAAAAAGCGGAAAAGGCGCTTGCTAAATAAATAACTGCTAGACTTGCTAATTACTATGTTCATATGAATATTTAGCTAAAGCTGGCTAAGCTTTGAATACGTGCTTAATAAAGCCTGAGTATATTTTAGGAATTCAATGGAAGATTTTTAATGAAATCCTGCAATGGCTTTAAGGTACTCTAAACGGCAAGCCATTTTTTGCGACCTTTGCAAGGCAGGAAAGGAACTGTCGCTCCTACGTAAGCGGTGTAGGCATTAAAGCAATCCCTCCTTCTACCCTGGAAACTTCTCTCACCTGGAACGACTTTCGCATTACTTCAAGGTAGAGAATCCAGAATGGATCCTAATTGATCAGTATCAACTCTCCCTGCGTTCTGGACCGCTATGTTTGAAGCCAGCATCTAGCTATTGGCTCGTCTTTCCTTCGTAAAAAGCTCAGGGCGTTGCAACTGTTTGCCAGTTCACCGCTCATTTATACGGTTACATTTCCCGATTTTTCGATCCAAGGATACTTTGCAATGGTTAGGCATTAGAAAATACAAACTTTGATCTTGGAATTTCCATTTATTTCTTCCGGAATTTCACACCCACCATCTGCTTAGCTTTTCTGGATTATTAGAGAGCCAGAATAAGTGTTCTACAAGGCGGTTTCTTCTAGTCCCTATTCTAATTAAATATGTGTGATAATAATGATTTGCCACTCGTTGCATCTTGATCTAAAGTGATCAGCTGGGTAATCGGTAATGTGTAAGCGATACGGACTGCATGGCTCCGTGTCAGCCTTGGGAAGAGGATTCCAGTTTATAACATCCGGCATAAGTAAATATCTAAACAGATGGCTAAAACATTTGGAACGAAGTGTGAGCTGGAGTCAATTGCAAAGAGATGGGCATTAGCATGACTTTAAAACTGAAAGTGGATCACCTATAAAAATACAACCACGCATAAAAGTATTTTCCNGCGAATTAAATTGGGAAGAGGATTCCAGTTTATAACATCCGGCATAAGTAAATATCTAAACAGATGGCTAAAACATTTGGGACGAAGTGTGAGCTGGAGTCAATTGCAAAGAGATGGGCATTCGCCTTACTTTAAACCTGAAAGTGGATCACCTATAAAAATACAACCACGCATAAAAGTATTTTCCATTTTTTTAAGATATTCGAAATGTTTTCCATGGTAAATTGCTTTCGTTTCTTAAAGCATAAACAGACGGCAGCGTTGATCCGGATCAACTCGGGAATTAACTGCCGTTGATCCGTATTAAGTCCGGATCAACGCTGCCATCTCTTTAAGCTTTAAAGCTCATTCTACAACAAAACCCATATAAATTAAGGTTTCAAAATTTGGAGAAGACTAAAGAAAAGTCAGAACATTTTCATGAAAATTTCAAGCTTTTTAATCCAAAGAAACTGCTCAACACCGTCAGCAAAAACAGTATGAGTCTGCAGTTTGGTAGCGCATTTGATTTTAGTATTACAATGCAAGTTTTAAGCGGCTACAAAATCGCGTTGGTTTCTGAGAACTCTTTTCTTTGGTGANTATTTTAAGCGGCTACAAAATCGCGTTGGTTTCTGAGAACTCTTTTCTTTGGTGACGGATTTTTTCATTTTCCGATATAAGATAATAAGCATGAATTTCTTATAGAAAAAAAAATCGTTTGCAAAGAAAATTAATAAAAAATCAACGCCAATTTTTATAAATTGCATGTGTTGTATGAAAAAACGCCCTCGAAAGCCTCCAGCAAAAAAAAAAAAAATATTAAAAATCAAGCCGCCTAAGGCCGAGGCCACGCAAAGAGCGGCAAAGCGGTGAGCGGCTTAAAATTAAAACATATGATATACTACACTGGTCGACGGCCA
>NW_016171066.1:0-9507 GCF_001687245.7 Rhagoletis zephyria
AACTGTCAAACAAACAGTCAAAACTAACAGATTTTTTTAAAAAACAGCCTCAAATGGATGCACCTCAAATGCGCGCACGATTGACTATAAGCAGCGATGAAGAACAGATTTGAATAGCATGATTGTATTTTGATAAATTTTGAATTCCTTTAGTTACTTTATTTTTTTAAGTTTGTTAATTTTTTTAATTATACAAACAAGTAAACTTTTGAATGAAAATCAATTTTTGTTTATTTTTTTAGTTATAACTACAATTAAAATTAATAAAGAGTAAAAAAAACGGCTTTTGATGTATTTTTTGATATCCTGGAACGGAACCCTACTTTTTGTACTGGTTTCTTGTTTCACTTAACACGGTTTCGTTTAACACGGTATTATACGGGAACGTAACCCCCGTGTTAAGCGAGGTCTACCTGTATTCAGTTGCACGTTCTTGCTCCAGATGGCCAGTTCGTTTATTTTTTTCAATGCTCGATATTGGATGTATAAATGCTGATATCATATTTGACACTTTGTATATGGGGCAGAATATAAAGCGGCAGGACTTCATTAAGTCTTTGGCATTCTCCCTAATTGAAACTCATCTTGCTTGTCGAAACACAATCAAAACATTGCCTCGGAGGTTGCGATTTCTTATTCAACGTTTTACACAAGGCTCTCACGAAATAATCAAAACAAACTATTGTTTGTGTTTCTTAACTCAGCACTGCTGTGACAAAGGATAGCTTAGCCATATACTCGGCTTCATACGTTAATATTTGTACATAACTACATACGTACGTACATTTTTACACTCCACATATTCTGCACATTTGAATATTATCCATAGCGCGATAATAAGTGAGTTTAAGATATTTAGATACATGCAACCCAGTAGGGAAAACTTCCAAATTGCATTTGTTTAGGTAGTGATAAATAACCAATACTTTTTCAAAATATTTACATATTATTTATATCACATTAAATATTTATACATACGTGTTGAAGCCAAAAGCCTTCAATAGTTGGGAACCACTGGTAAGTGTTCTGCACCGCTGTTCGCTGCAAAGCTACACCGCTGCGGGAAGACTACCGGTGGGCTTCTTTCGAAGTTCAAGATTATTTAATGCGATGTTCGGTTTGAACTGCGGTTCTTTTTGATGACAGCAGCCAGACCGACAGCAGCATTGAGTCAGCGATCACTATTTAAGGTAATCCATATGTATATTGTGAACATCCGTTCCTTTGTCCTACTTTGCTTATGTACATCGTATGTGAGTAAGGCATATAACTTCGTATATGCGCTTGCAATAAACCGTCTTACATACATATATACTTAATCTAATACAAGTGTTTATATTTCTTTTTTTCCTTGTGATACATCGTCGTGAGTTCGCACCGGCGTACGTTGGTTTTGCTTCTCAGCAAAACATTTGGTCCTCCTGAGCCGTCGAACTCCCACGATACATAACAGCGGAAGTACATATGTACATCAATACCTAACTCTAACAAGAATTTCAGCAGAGAAGGAAGAAAAAACCCAGCAAATCTTTTTAAGAACAAAAGCCCGATCGAGGAGCAAAAGTCCGAGGAAACCACGAACAAGTCAACTCAGCTATATTAAACGAAATACATACAAACATACAGGTGCGTGTGAAAAAATTCATAAATTGTTGAGCTCTGCAAAAAAGAATAAAAAACGATAGAGGTAGAAATAAAAGTTAATGCGAAAGTGTTTTTTTCTTCTATAAATTTTCGAAAAAAAATAATCAGTGCCATCTTAGTCAAGTTGTACAGGAAAAGTGCAAATATATAAGCAAAATACATAAAACAAAAAGTGCGAAAATACATAAACAAGCATATATTTACGTATGTACATATGTATGGTCGAAGCAGTGAAAGAAAATAAAAACCAAAAAAAAAATATTTATTGGACCAAAAAGTAGTGGGTAGGCACTGTGGCCAATGGTAATCAACTATTACCACCTCCGCATGGTTGTAAGCCATGCAGAGTCCGCAGAAAACTCCGGAAGCAGTGTCCAGAGGATGCATCAGACTAGGCCGAGCATACTTTGAAGTGCCATCTTATTGAAACTTAAGAAAGTTCAATTACTTGGCAGTTGAGAAGTGCATGTGCAAAAATTTCCTAAGTTGCATAAAGGAAATTTTTGCACATGCAGCAGTACATAGCATGTATTTAGGCGCCTGGTGTTAGCAGACGCGCCTAAACATACCGGCCCCCCTAGACGACTTGGTCGTCTAGTGGATATAACAAAAGCCGCAAATATCCGGCTCGAAGGACCAATACGTATATTTCACCACGTATATAACAGTGAAAAGTGTTTGTGATTTGTTTTCTCTTACTGAAATTTTTCAAATCCATATTCCGCGGATTTAATTGTGTCCTTTCAAATAAGCAAGTACAAATTTGTACAAATAAAATACAAATACAAGCTCTCGTTATACTTAGTATGTATATCTACGATTCTTTTTGGAACATACGACTGATTCTAGCCGTGCTCAACGAAGTAGATATTCATACCCAAAATGGAAATTAGTACATCCAAACCCACTACTACACCAGCACCTACTGTCGAAGCGACCGCCTCTTCATCGAAACAGGCTAACAATGCGAAAAACTGGAAAACAATCCAGACAGAACCGTACTAATGCCTTCCGTGACAAGAGGAACAAAGAGACGACTGATAAAATAATGGCTGGCGTTCAGCAACGGTTGAAGATAATGGACCCAACGACCATTGTAAAGGAGGAGATAGCTGAAGAAGAGCAGCCAACATCCCGTATCAAGACTTATAATTAAAAGTTCTTGAAATAAAATTACATTTGATTATTTGTAATAAACAAGTATAAAGAAAATCCTTGTTTTATTTGATTTACTAAAGAATCCCTTTAAGGTGAATGTTCCTGCCCAGTATTCAGTACAGCTACTGAAATATATAACTGGCGCAGTCGCGGAGTGAACTTAAAAATTTAATAATAAGAGATAAAATAATTTTGTATGGTCAAGGAATAAGGCAACAACTCAACGAAGGCAACTATTTGTGCTGCTGGGATAAAATAATCCAACAAACTTGTTTCCAAATATCGGCCAGGAGGATAGGAGGACTGAAGGTTCAAGAAGAACAACAGCCAGGACATCCACAACAGGAGCAGAAACAGACGTATGGTAGTATAGTGGTGTTGTTTTTTTTATGCAGAAATTATAAATAATATAAAAAATAAAAGGGCTTATACAGCCTGTAGAGGGGAACAGTTAGTAAAATATTTAAATGACGAGAATGTCGAGATCCACCTTACCAAACTTAATTTCCACACAGGTAATGCAGCTAACTATAATGATCGGCATCATTCAACCATCAAATGTTTTCCAAGGTTCGCTAAGGAAAACATTTGTCCATCCATATTACAAGATAAAATTAAAACATCAAAAGAAAAAGCAATAGCCCAGCATAACAAAAATAGGGAAGAAAACACAGAAAATAGACAAACCGGACCCTTTAAAAACTACAGAAGAGTAGGGCATAAGAATCAACCATATTTCCGAATTAAACCTTTAGAGAGCCAAGGAGTTGACAACGAGATGCATACGGGGGTACAGACTCCGAAAACCTCAGGGAACGCAAGGCAAATTTTATAAAAACTTTTTGAACCCTTTCAATCCTGTTTAATAGGGTCGCCAAATGAAGGATCTCACCAAAGTAACATACAGAAGCTTAAGGGTATAGGGATCCCAAAACGACCGACTATTACGTTGAACAAAAGCGAGCATAGCATAAGCTTTGGAAATAACGTAATTAATATGAGTTGAGTCAAAGTATACTTCTAAATCTTTAACCTCAACGACAGATCTAAGATCATAACCGCCAATATTATACTTGGTTTAAACAGGAAGAAGCTTTCTGGTGAGAGTAGAATATGAGCACTTACTAACGTTCAGAGAGAAACAGTTACAAATGTTAATCATGTCTCGGTTTTTATTCTTTCTGATTATTGCTACACACCTTTATTTTGTTGTAGGGAATCTTTCCAAACAACTATATAATACAGTTCAAGGAGGTATTGTTGGATATCAATGTGGAGGCTGGCTCTAAGGTATCTATGACTACTATATCTTTACTAGATACTCCTGATTGTTTCAATGACGTAAGAAAGCCTGAGTACAAACCGGTTAAGATTGCAATCACCCAGACGAATATTGTAATGGGATCATATGAATTCGCCTAAAGGTAATATATTACAATTAAGAATTTACGATATAAGAAATGCAACTCTGTTGTATGTGATAGCAGCTAGGTTTAAGTAAGAAAGAAAAAATAAATGAGCGGCATTGTTGCGCGTTACTTTCAACCGAGCAGTTCAGAGTCGCGAGGATAAAGGCAGCAGCACTGCCCATTACGGCAGCACCGAGGGAGCGCTAGCGCTCCATCTAAGCGAGTGTTGGCCGGCAGCAGCGTCGGCGGAGCACCAGGGATCCACGCGAAGAGAAAGGTATGCCCCCACATAAAGAAGTGGAATTCTCCATTTCACAATATGCTTGAACAAATCAAATTCGTCAGATGTTACGGTACATTAAGTCATATTGTCACACGCTGTGGTAAAACAATTGATCAAATTCAACATAATGCATTGCGAACCGAGCTAGTAGAATTTGATAGCACAATTTGTAATACTTAAATAAACACAGGTCATTTCCTCACCACTACTCAAAAAATTCCTAACATCAAGAGTGAAAAAGGTACAGGGACCTTATTGTCATCATTTATGACATCTGGTTCAAAAAACCCCAGTACAGATAGTTGTACCCCTGGTCCAGATATTACAATAAATTCTGTTCAATATACTCGTCCATTAATTAATGGTGATGTAAAAATTACATATAGTCATGGTATAGCCCAAGTTGACTTAGAAAGAAAACAAGTAATATTTTCAAATGGTGTACGCTGTAATTATGAATCTCAACATTGTCATCATGCTGATTACGGGGTTTTGTTTTGGGATCTTAAGACTCCTCAGTGCGAAGAAGAACATGAAGGGATAAAATCATTAATCTACATTGGAACTGCTTATCAATTTGATTTATTTGAGAATGGAAATCAGGAAACGTTCATTCAAGCTAATTCAGGAGATTATGAATTTCAACTTAAACTGAATCAAATAACTATTGATATTTGTGGATTTCAATCGTTTTTGACGAAACACCCCAGACTTTATGTCACAAGTTTACCTGACACAAATTCCCCTAAAAAAATATAACAACATTGAAGCAAATCTATTGGTTTATGTAAACTCAAAATTGTTGTATTCGTTAAGACAGACAAAAACTGAAGTAATGAAATTGTTCAAAATTTTTCCAGCTTGAAAGGTGTAAAATGCAAAATAGGATTTCGGAAAATATGTTGGCCTTAGCATTACTATCTCCCAGGGACTTTGCTTATCAATATTTCTCTTCTCCCGGATATACAGCTGTCACCAGAGGTGAAGTAGTTCATATCGCAAAATGTGAACCAGTGGTAGTTTTGCCTAATCCTAATCGCGTAAACGAAATATACGAAGCAGAATTGACCCGCCTCACAATAAAACAACAGTAAAAGGTGCGGACACCTTTTTTAACAAGAGGAAGAGTTAAGGGATGTTTGCAACGTCACCGCTGACGTGACGACACAACACGTTCTAACATGCAGCGAATGCGTTATCGATACAACCTGGGCATGAATCACGTAACTTTGAAACGATAGTCGTTCGAACGATACTGATAAAACGACCTCGTAAAAACACTGATTTATGCATTTGTGTTGCTGTTACGTGTTACTATTACTGTTACGTGAAGCAAAACTAGAATCGAGTTGACGATATGGCACAAACGATCAAACAATTTTTGGTTTTCATGAAGCAACACTATCTCGACACGATATCGTTCAGACGATTGTCGTCATACGAAACAAACTAAACAAAGGACACATACTAGCAAACAAGCTGAACAACAGATAAAGACTAGTAAACAACTAGCAATAGAATTTGCCACTGCGATAACCACCGCCGCATTTCAATAGTATAAATAGAACTAAGAATTCAAAATGTAAAGCAGTCTTAAGAATATGTAAATAAAAAAAAAGCACGCTCACCGTGCAGAGAAAACACATATTTTTTTAACTCATATCGTGTAAACGATATTAACTGGCGCGAGTTATACTAGCCTTTAACTCGAGTTTATGGGCCATTCTGGAGTTAAACGGTTAACACTACTCATTAACTCGGAGTTTGCCATACCAAAAATTTACGTTTAACTCGCCTCAAACACCACTTTTATTTGGAGTTATAGCAAATGCAACCCTATTTTTTGTCCGAATTTGATTGTGTCTCTGCATGGTTGTGAAACGTTTGGCCGCACTAGTATACTACAAATTTGTCCGCACTGTCGAATTTTGACATTTCACAATCATACGTTTTGCTGTTTTTATAAGAAGTGGAGAATATCTGTTTGCGTGAAATTTGGTAAGTTTGTAAGAAAATTGCAAAATTTAACATTAATATGACATTTAAACTTGTATACATAAAAAACAACAATATCATAGAATGGAAATAATCTTCCGGACAGGTTTGCAAAGTTTTCCCCGAGCAGTGCCACCCGTGTTTTGCATAGCAGAATGGAACGTGCAGAAAATATAGAAACCTCGGCGAGAAAAAGGCGCAAGAAGAGTTTTTGGGAAGGCGGGGCAGAAGCTTGCTTTGTGGAGTTGTGGGGCCAGAGGTACAGGTAGGGTGGCCAGATGCGCTGATTTAATCAGTACATGTGCTGATTTTTTTCTATTGTACTGATTTTTAAGAGCCCGAAATCAGTACGCAAAATCTACTGATCTTTTGAGTTTGTACTGATTTTTACATTTAATAAATACTTTTGTAAATTGGTGTAATTGACATTTACTTGAGGTTTACATGTTCAAAACAATGGTTTTTGACAACTCATACGTGTGAGCAGATTGAAAGCATTAATTAAACTTGCACCATTATTAAAAAGGTATCAGCTTGCAATTGTTTCGTTTCCTAGGATTTCGCAAAATAACAAACTGTTTGGATTCAACCCAACCGGATTTGCAATCACGATTTGCAGGATTTACAGGAAATGCTGGTTTCGCCATAAATAAATCTTATAAAAGGTGGTGGTGAGTTAATCATATATTAAGTACACTGAGAAGATGACAATAAGAGATAATCTATCCACTGAGAAATCGGCTGTCAGTATTTCAAACTTAAGACGACTACTGCTACGGAGCAATGTAAGTTCTAAAAATTTGGAAAAGGTGCAAACTACCGACTCTTGGATATGATATATGTATGTAGCTTTCCTTGATTTTTGATGTTCGACCACCTGTAATTTTAATTGCACATACACATACCGCTACTGAAATATATAACTGGCGCAGTCGCGGAGTGAACTTAAAAATTTAATAATAAGAGACAAAATTGTTTTGTATGGTCACAAGGAATAAGGCAACAACTCAACGAAGTCAACTATTGCTGCTGCTGGGATAAAATAACCCAACCAACTTGTAAATTTTCCAAATATCGGCCAGAGGACAGAAGGACTGAAGGTTCAAGAAGAACAACATCCAGGACATCCACAACAGGAGCAGAAACAGACGTATGGTAGTAATAGTGTTATGGTTTTTTTTTTTATGTGGAAATTATAAATAATATAAAAATAAAAGGGCTTGTACAGCCTGTAAAATTTAAAGAAAATACCAAAAATCCGCGATTCACCACCGAAAGGGCGACCCTCCGGATTTATAAAATAAAAATATCTCTGCGATTTAGCAGCGAAAAGGGGACCCTCCAGAAAATATTAAAATAAATTTTTTATAAATTTTGAAAAAATTTGGCTACCCTACAAATCACTACTAATCTCCTTATATGAATTCGACTAAAGGTAATATATTACAATTAAGAATTTACGATATAAGAAATGCAACTCTGTTGTATGTGATAGCAGCTAGGTTTAAGTAAGGTAAGGCATTATTGCGCGTTACTTTCAACCGAGCAGTTCAGAGTCGCGAGGATAAAGGCAGCAGCACTGCCCATTACGGCAACACCGAGGGAGCGCTAGCGGTCCATCTAAGCGAGCGTTGGCCGGCAGCAGCGTCGGCGGAGCACCAGGGCTCCACGCGAAGAGAAAGGTATGCCCCCACATAAAGAAGTGGAATTCTCCATTTCACAATATGCTTGAACAAATCAAATTCGTCAGATGTCACGGTACATTAAGTCATATTGTCACACGCTAGTGGTAAAACAATTGATCAAATTCAACATAATGCATTGCGAACCGAGCTAGTAGAATTTGATAGCACAATTTGTAATACTTAAATAAACACAGGTCTATTTCTCACCACTACTCAAAAAATTCCAAACATCAAGGGTGAAAAGATACAGGGACCTTATTGTCATCATTTATGACATCTGTTCAATAGACGCCAGTACAGGCTAGTCTGTACCCCTGGTCCAGACATTACAATAAATTCTGCTCAATATACTCGTCCATTAATTAATAGGTGATGTAAAAATTACATATAGTCATGTATAGCCCAAGTTGACTTAGAAAGAAAACAGGTAATATTTTCAAATGGTGCACGTGTAATTATGAATCTCAACATTGTCATCATGCTGATTACGGGGTTTTGTTTTGGTATCTTAAGACTCCTCAATGTGAAGAAGAACATGAAGGCATAAAATCATTAATCTACATTGAAACTGCTTATCAATTTGATTTATTTGAGAATGGAAATCAGGAAACGTTCATTCAAGCTAATTCAGAAGATTATGAATTTCAACTTAAATGGAGCAAAAAACTAATGATATTTGTGGATTTCAATCTTTTTTGACGGAACATCCCAGACTTTTTGTCACAATTTTACCTGACACAAATTCCAAAAGTCCCCTAACAAAATATAACAGCATTGAAGCAAATCTATTGCTTTATATAAACTCAAAATTGTTGTATTCGTTAAGACAGACAAAAACTGAAGTAATGAAATTGTTCAAAATTTTTCCAGCTTGAAAGGTGTAAAATGCAAAATAAGATTTCGGAAAATATGTTGACCTTAGCATTACTATCTCCCAGGGACTTTGCTTATCAATATTTCTCTTCTCCCGGATATACAGCTGTCACCAGAGGTGAAGTAGTTCATATCGCAAAATGTGAACCAAACTGTTATGACGAATTACCTGTGATTTATAACAATCAATCATGGTTCTTAGCGCCTAGAGGTGGAATAATGGAGATACTTAAAAAAATAAAATAAAAAAATTAAAAATTTTATATATTTATTGGTGTATAAATTATTTTACTTTGTGCTATATAAGTTAACACAGGTAACCACTCATCCGGCCAAAACATCGATTCGACCGAATTTGCTGACGACAGGTCTACAGCTTTGCACGTAACAACAAGCAAAAGTTCAATACTGCTTTACTAACTCATACGGCCATTCTGCCGACGAGACACTTATAGTCTTG
>NW_016171066.1:10499-14935 GCF_001687245.7 Rhagoletis zephyria
GAAGGACAAAAATTGTCAGAAGATCCTCTGTTGCCTTCTCAGGAGATAGTAGTAGAACATCAAGAACCGCAAGCTGGGTGCAGCAACAGCAACAAATCAATGTTACTAATAGACCTAATAGAATTAATTTGGAGTTCAATGTTTTTGAAAGTGATAATAGAAGTCTTAGTCAAAGTAGAACGAATTTATGTGAAAGAGAGGAATTTAGAAATGAAACGCCAGGTTATCATTATTCAGAAATTGATGTTGAGTGTATTAAAGAAGGCCAAAGCGAATTCGATAGAATTAAAGAGGTTTTCGTTCAAGGCTTTCGTAAATTTGTGCCAAAAAGACGAATTGTACACGAAATATATGAAAAAGCCTCTACCGAATATTTTGGTAGAGAAAATTATTCAGACCTACGAGAAAAGCATAGAGGAGCCGTGTTCATCGTCTGTGACCACGAAGAACATTACCACGTCATCCACGATTGTACCTACCATAATTACGCCTGCCGTTGTTCAATCATTGAACGATGGAAGGCAAGAAAAAGTGTTGGGAGAAGATTTTCTCGACGAACTACTCCCAGTATCGAGTACTCCATTGAACATTGGGTCAATCTCGCAATCTATTGCGAGAGGGACTCAAGACAAATTTGTACAATGGACATCGCCGGGCGAAACTGCGTTCCATGTGATAAAATTAGATGTGTACAATTTTTCCAAGATTGTAAAGTTGGAAAAAAAAAATTGGTGGAAGGAAGCCGAAGTGCGAACAACCTTCTTAACGAGTTCGCCTCTCGATCCGAACTATATAGCAATACAAAAGATCCTAAAGAATGCGGCCAAGCAGACAGTGAATATCGAGGGGACGAAAAAAATGGAAAAGCCGAAAAATTATTACTTTGCCTCAAAAAATACGCAATAATATTTATTGTCACCATATTTCAGATAATGTGGCTCATAATAGTAATGATTGTGGTAGCCCGGATGAAGTCGGTAACAGAGACAGGACATCTTCAAGTGACACCAATACTGGACGAAGCAGGGTATACGATAATTCACATGGGGCAGGTGGAAGTGGTTAATAAAACTACAACGGTATCACATATTATTCAACCGTCAGAAATATTAGATGTAGTACATCAGTTAAAAGATGATATTAAAAAAACCACAATTAAAAGAAAAGATTTTCTTCTAAATGAAATAGAGATATTAGAATCAAAAATAAGAACAATTCAGCCAGAAAAGACCAATAAATACAAAAGAGGTATAATAAATGTTATAGGAACTACATATAACTGGTTATTTGGATTAATGGACGATAATGACAGGCAGGAAATCCTGGCCGCAAGGGCAATGGCCCGTAATCGGAGAATAGTAGCGGCGGCGCGAATAGAAACGATGCCTGCAATCGGAATTAGATCTGCGTTTATTTATCGACCTCAAATCAATTATATAGGTGATTTTTAAAATAAAAGTCTATCTACACATATCGAGCCCTAACCGCCAAAATAACGTAAGCGACATTTTTTTCAAAATTTTCTTTTTGATGCAGAAAAGCATCTAAATGCTCTAGAAATATTTCTGCATCAAAGAGAAAATTTTGAAAAAAATGTCGCTTACGTTATTTTGGAGTTAGGGCTCGATATGAGTGCCATACCGATCAGTGTCAGTGAAAAATATAATATCGTTGCCCCAGTCCCAAATAGAGTTGCGCAGACCGCTTTTACTGTCAATGCTGCTTCAGTGTTCGTTCCGAAATTTTTTTATACACTCTAAAAACTCCATGTAAAACTGCTACTGAAAAGTGTTTATTTTCAAACAAAATTTGTCCTAGTATACGCATAAGATGTTCAGACTGGATTTTTGAACATGAGATGTTTAAAATATACACATGAAATGTTTAAAATTGCAAACGTTTTTAACGCAAAAATACATTCCCTGCTAAGAATAAAAATTAAGTACATTTTATGTGTTATTTTGCTCTACGCGACAAATTTGGTATGCAAAAGTAAACAAGCAGTGTTTAATTTTATTAACACGGTGTCTAAATTTGCACATATTAGTAGAAGAAACTGGTGGCCTTAAGTGTTTAGAATTCAACAAACAAATTTCAAATTTGTTCTACGCCACACATATGGTAAGTAAAAGTTAAAAATCAGTATTTAAATTGATTAACATGTGCAAATTTGCATACATTAACAGAGGAAACTGGTTACCTTTTTTAATATGATTAAATTAAAAATAAAAAAAAAAATTAGAGTGTAGTTAACTCGGCAAAGATTTGTTTGTGTATTTTCTGATGGCTTGCAAGTTTTGTTTGATATGGAGAGAAAATTAATCGAGTTGGTACGGAATTATCCATAATTATATAATTTGGCAATAATTGCCAATTAAACATTAGTAAAATAAGTCTTCTTGGTTTCAATGAACTTCATTTTACTGAAAGTACCGGACGACATGCTACGCATGTGTGTGAATTGGCATCACTGATCGATACTGATTGGCAATGATACCAAACTGATACCGAACTGATACGGCACTGATTTGTGAAGATAGATCTTAACTTTTATTATTATTACCAATCGATTACAACACATTATATGTACATACATACGTACTAGGGCTACAATGGCCGGCCAGATGAATTATGGATACTAATAAAGGCAAAGGTTTTCCCATTTGAGTTTCAATACGGTTTCTCCTTAACTTTGATGCAAAATTACTGACGAGGCGTTGCGAAGCACGCCGGGTATTTGCTAGTAAAATATAAAATTGCGTGTCGGAAGGACTCAACTAAAGGTCATAAAATGGCATTTCGCGCCAGAAATGGAATTGACCCGACCCGATTATTCAAAACAATTCGTGTAGACTACTGATGCGTCTAACGTTGCAATGGGCGCAGTTCTTTCGCAGGAAAATAAACCAATTTACCTTTATCTCCAAAACTCTCGATAAAACAAAACGAAATTGTGCTGCCAACGAAAAGGAGTTGTACGAAAATATATCATCCTAATGCTTTCAATTGAAGTTAAGTATGGGCGGCACGTAGTTATTGATCACTTATTACTCCACCCAATAACTATTTTAAGAAATATAGATAATCTATACGATATAGCCCTCGATTCCTCAAGAATGGAACTAAACAAACTGAGTGCCTTTGGACTTACATCATGAACTGACCATGATTTACAACAATCATTTTTGTCTTTCGACTATTCACTATATTAAAAGCGGAAAAATTGGCATAAATCCAGGTATTTTGAATCTTGTAACAGTACGCAAATATATTTGTATGTTACAACTTTACAATATCAACACCATTACTAGACGTTCTAACATCTTACAAAATGGTATGGGACGAATGCAGGCCTTCTGCTGCTCGATTTAGGCTAAAAATCCCAAATGGAACAAACATTGAAAAGGGTATGAAATCATTAGGATTGACAAACGTTCATCGCCCTTTATTGACGGGTCGCACTTATAAACCTGAGCATAGAGCGGGTATGGCAAATTCTTAAGTTTGCGTTTAATGTTGTGAAAAGTGTTAGTTTTCTGTAAAATTATGAAAACTAAGTGTTTTAATTAGCAAATTAGATAAATATATGCACGAGCAGTGTTTATTTTAATTTTCATGGCGATATAGTTTCGATGGGGTGCGCGAGTGGCTCGGTCAGGCACGAACAAGTGTGTGTTTTTTTTTTTTTTATTAAATTGAAGTGCAATCTTCAACTAATTTGGTGAAAGTTATAAGTTGCGTAAATTTGAAAAAGTCAAAGAATTATAAGTGTTATATATGTATGTAAATTGCTGGCTTCTTATTTTTGATGTTTAGAAAATTTGCATCAGTATAGTACAGGGGTTTTTGTTGGTCAACATTGATCCCCCTATATTTCAACCTAATTTATGTTCCCTTTATAAATCCGCAGTAAGCGGTGTTATTGGAGATCTTTACCATACGATATTTGAAATGGAATTTTTACTATAAACAACTGTTCTCATATAAATATAAGCTTGTAGAAAGCTCAAATAAATGTCATTCTTAGACGAGCAGCTAGAAAGTAGATTACTTAATTCTGTGCGCGGAAGTACGATTAAATCGCATTCGTATACTTATTCAATTTCAACTTGTTCATATAACTACTCCTCAAAAAGTGAAAATGGTACGTACGATGAAGTCCTCGAAAGAAGCTCTAAGGCGCAGCAAGAATCAAATTCAAACCGAAGACATGTTGCAAGACCAATCGCAAATAATGATGAGCTCTTCGTCATCGGAGGACGAATCACCGAAAATGCCGAGGGCGCAATGTTCGAGCAGCGAAAGGGACAGCGGCGACGACGATTGCCAAGAGATTCCACCAGGTCAGGAAGTTCAACTGAGGAAAACGGTAACAGTGATGATACCTGAAGGACAAAAATTGTCAGAAGATCCTCTGTTGCCTTCTCAGGAGATAG
>NW_016171067.1:0-14933 GCF_001687245.7 Rhagoletis zephyria
CCACTACAATAATAATAACAACACGCGCGATTCAGTGTAAATCTCAGTGGACTAACGAATTTTCCTTCACAATTTTCCGCTTTTCTCCGGACGTTCGAACGCGAGCACACGAAGTTGATATCTGAATCTATTCGTCCGGATTCGTTGGCGCGGCGTTCATTGCTGATCGCATTTAGAGTGTTCCATCTCTTGTAGACAGTACTTCTATTCCGCTGTGTGAGTATCTCCCGAGAGCAAAAATTATGCTGGGCGTTCTTTGGGCGGAAAGCCAAATTGCTTTGCTCAACTTGACGGCGTTGGGCATGGAAGGAGTTGAAACAAATTTTCAAAACCTCCAGGGGTGTGAAGAGAGAGTAGGAATTTTATATTTCAAGAATTTTTGATAACAGCAAATTTAAATAACATACGGTTGTTTCCATGATGTCGGACGTGACATTCGTACGACTTTAGGCCATACGAAAACGGAAGTCACTTATACAAAAAATTTGCCTTTTTGCAGCTATTATACCGTCCTCTGGTTGAAAAAAATTAAAAAAATTAGGTGCGCTTGGAACACTGGTGTCGACAAAATCGATGAAAAGTGGGTCATAAAAGACGTGACGAAAACCAAAGTGATTTCAGAGTACATGTAAAAAAAATATAGTTTAAAAAACTAAAAATTCGCTTTTATTATATTGTGACCTAAAAAGTAAAAAATAATTCATAGAAATAAAGAGAAGAATAGGAAGTTCCCTTTCATGATTTAATTAAACTTTTAAAACTAACCTAAAATAGGATTAGAGTAATTGACAATAAATTAATTTTACCGGAAAATAAAGGTGTGCTTGATATCAATTGTTTTGAAATTTTCCTTTTCAGGTTAGTAATATTGAATATTGTCAATGGCAGGACTCCAGAATCTAAGCAGCACCCCACGCTTTGTTTTTCGTTAAAATTAATTTATTGTCAATTTCTCTAATCCTATTTTAGGTTAGTTTTAAAAGTTTAATTTTAAATCAAGTTAGGGAACTTCCTATTCCTCTTAAACGAAATCTGTATTTCTATGAATTATTTTTTACTGTTTAGTTCACATCATGATGCAATAATTTTTAGAAGGTAGTTGCACTTCAAATTTTTTGAAATAAACCTAAATAATGTCTGTGACAAACACGCAATGTGGCCACATTGCTATGATATAGAACTTGGAGATTTTCGCTTTTTATTTTATATATTTTTTAACAGAACATGTAAAATTTTTATATATTTCATAACCAATCACTTCATTTTTAATATTCATATGTATACGTATTTAATACATACATTTTTGCCACTGCTAATCACATGAATGAAAATCATAAAAACGAAAATGTGGCGGCAATATTTCTGTTTTTTAAAAGGTTTTAGATCCATCGCACACCATGGCTTTATCGGCCGCCGATTTAATTGGGCTCGCTAGTCTTTCCATTGCACCACAACTAATTGATCGGAGCGCAATTTTGCTTGCCCGTGTAATTTTCACAAACGTAGAAGTTATAACTGCTATTTCTGAGATCTCCACATCTACTCATCAGACTGAACACGAAACGATAAATATGTGTATCGAGGTTGAAATGATCCCAGCTCTGGATCTAACCCAAGTCGCATCATGCCTAAATGGTATCTTAATTGGCAAGGTCGGAGGTCGGTCCTCTGGATATGGGTAAAAATCTGAAAAGACTTCCTTTTGTTTAAGAATTTACCCATCTACTTAGTAGCTCTGCTGGGCCACCTTTTGGCGGAACACAGTAAGGTTTTGGACCATACAGGCTCTGTTGGTCTTCAGGATTTGCGAAAAGGAGAGCGTTTACGTTGCCATCAAAGCCCCCATGGCTCGTTTGCACAAGCCGCCGAAGCCGGTTTGGCAAATGCAGAATCACTGTAAGTAGCTACCACCTTCCTCCCAATTTTGGGGCCATCGTTTTGCCTGCTTTCCTACCCAATAGCACTCTCGCTTACTTTCATACCTCCTCCTTTTCCGATCCACGGTTCATATTGAATGGGATTTCGACCGCTAGGCGGCTTTGTTGCCTATAGATTTTGTGAGAACCATTGGGCAGCCTCGCAAGTGAATATAAAATTCTCCCGGAAAACATATCTCGTAAAATGCTTGGCGCTAATTTATTTAGAAATGTGCTCTTGGAATATGAACTGTTATGTATTTACACATTTCCTCAGATTAATAACACTTCCGATTTTTTTCTTCTTCTATGCAGAAATGTCAACAAATCGAGAAAATACTTAATAATTTTCACGCTCTTACCTCTTCGGATAATGGGGAGGTTTTCACTCAAAAGCTAGGTGAAGTTCACGGGGATGGGTTGGCCTTTTAATCTATCAGAGTCATCTTTGCTGTTATCTGTTTTTTTTTTGCGATGGAAGAAGTCCATGCACGTGTAACACTTTTAATTTAAAATTAATGAGCCCGGCGGAAAGTTTACTGAGGGGAAAAGCACAGTAGTATATATATTTGCAGTGCGTTCATTTCTTACGTCAAGTACTTACCGTGCCACACCCCCTCGCATACAAGACAAGCGAAACAGTCCACTGATTGCTGTTTGAGGAAACGCCTCGTCAATTTTGAGCCGCTGCCACCACTGTAGCGGTTGCTGTTGGTGGGCTTCTGTGTTGACGTGCTGTTGTTACCCTGCAGAAAAAAATCAATTGATAAAAAATAACCCACTTGCAGTTAGCTTTTTTGCGGGACTTCTATAAAATATATACCTTGTAGTTAGCTATAAAAAGCTAACTTGAAACTAGTTGATAAGTAATGCAGGAGTAGTGCAGGAGTTTGTTTTATTTAAACGCGTTTCTATTTAAATATCCTGCACTTCGCAAATGCTTTTTCGAATTGAGGACAAATAAAAGGAAGATGGAAATTTCATGTTATCATTTTGAAGTTATATAATATATAAATAAAAAAATACATATATATATTTTCTTGTTCCTATTGATATTTTATGTTAAAAAGTAGTTAGTTACAAATTAGTTACATCAAATGCAGAGGCAACCACCCTTGACGATTTTGCGGCCATCGCCATAGGAATATAGTTAGCTTTCGTCAAAGAAAATATACAGATAATAGTGACTTTTAGCTCCTTCCTAATCAACTTCAAGTTAGCTTATAGTTAGATACATTTCCTGCAGGGTAGCAACAGCAACAAAGACTTCCACACATTCATGAACTTATACTCGCAATCGAATCAACCAACAACAAGTGATAAAATATTTAATGAGTGCGTATTTTCGGCGCTTTTCAGTTTATAAAAAATTCATTTCTTAATTTTGTTGCTTTATAAGATTCATCATTGACTCAGTTTATTTACACGCATTCTTCATTGCCCTGATTTATTACTTTACCTCGCCGAAATTACCCTTGTGATGGCCTGTTCCAAACACACTCCTTCGCCTTTGTTCTCCGCCCAATTCCTTATTCCACAATGCAGATCAAAGGATGAATTTGAAAGACAGATAATTGCAATTGGATGAAAATGAAAAGGTGAAGAGAGATTGAGGGTATCTTTGGGATCTCTAAGGAGTACCAATTCCAGAAACTTTATTTTCCATAGAATTTGGAATTACATTCCGCTCCTTCAGAGAAGCTCCGGTAGAATGAGAGAATACTTAAGTAGGTATGTAGATATGTTAGTATGTATGTAGGTACGCTCACATATCTCAGCGTATGTGTATATGTTTATTTTTTAACTCGTTTTCAATCAATTATAACGTCAAAGTTTTAGCTGAGGATGTCTGAAAATTTTTTAAAAAAGCGTTGCCCATACGCTATTTTATTTACTAATGATTTTTTCTCAATAAATTAGAAAAAAATTCTCAGAAAACAAACAAAAACATATCTTTCTGTTAGTTGGTTCATTTCGTCTTCTGGTGATTTTGTTCGGATGAGTCACCAAGAATTTTAATGCCTTTGTTATTTAGTACGCTTATTAAGAATCAGGCGTCGATGGCATCGCCTATACATACATACATATGTATATTTATATGTTCAATATTACAGTCTATACTGTGTGTGTGAATAGTGCATATATGAATAAGTTTATACTTCGATGCATATGTATATATGTACGTGCTTATACATATTTGCGCTTAATTTTTTATGGTGCGGAAGTGTCCGAAGCAGCAGATATAATTAATCGAAACGAAATCCAAAAATTTAATATGTAGATGAAAAATATTGGAACAGCAGCAATAAAGGTGTTTTACAAGAAACAAATGATGAATTAAAATGAAAAACACATTCTATCAACAGAAATTCAATTCATGTTTAAATTTATCACAAGTAATTTTTTTTATAAAGTTTTACTATTTCCTAAATACCTCAAATTAGTCTGTTTGTAGTGTATTCAGTAATTTTTATTTTGAAAAAAATAATTTTGTTTTAGTTTTTTAGTTATTTTAGCAACCTTTTTGTGCCCCTCCTAACACTTTTTTATCAGAGCCCAATACTGTTCAAAGGGCCTGAGCTCAGGGAGGTTCGATGAATTTGCTGTAATGGCAGGAAGCTGCCCTATAAATGGTAAAACTCGCGTTTGTCAGCACTCCTGGATATATAATTCCGTGTCAATCATCCCTTTTGTAACAAAGGAACCAAGGGAATGCATCAATAAAAATTCTGCATGAAATCACGGAGAAGTTGTTTGGCTCGTTCCTTTGCTTCGATGTTCTTTTTTAACTTTCTGTTTAGAACTTTCTGGACCTTTCATGACCTTGGCACTTCCTCCTTTGTACTTTTTCCGCTACTTTTCTTCCCGATATATTTGGATTTTTCTTAGAAAGCGCTACAACCTTCTCGGCTCAACTAAGGTTTTCGAACCCTTTTGCATTTTTTCGTTCCTTTCCCCCATTAATGGTTAGACGTTCGCGATGGATTTTAATAACTCGCGAAACGGCATTCCTGTCCAATTTGGAATTACTTAAAAAAATTCAACAATTCCTTCACGCACTTTTATTTCTTTATTTATTTCGAAACCAAAACTTATGAGATGACCATCGAACTTTCCATGATAATTTTGTTTATTTATTAAAGGTCTCTCGGTTTTTTTTCCCATATAAAATACATGGGAAACTTTGGGCGCTTCAAGCGACCTCTAAATATTTTTTGATTTCAAAATAAACGGACAGGGGTATAATTTTTTCGGTATAGAACAATCCTAGGGTTTGAGAGCATTAAAATTCCGACTTTACTTTTATGGACCACCCTAATGTAGATAGTTGTCGTTTTGAACTTAAAGATTCTACTTGCGATTTATGGAATTGCCATTTCGGTATCAGGCTTGTGGCCAAAATAACTATTGCAGTTGGCTTCGTATGCCAAATTGTTGGCAGTTAGTTACCAACTCAATTACATAACATAGCGGTAATTAAAGACGCGCTCATGATTCGATCTTGTTTAGCAACATCATTTGCCAATGCCTTTATTAGGATTATCTGCTGCACCCTACAAATGTCGTTGCACTAAATCCGAAGTGCCACAGATGTGTGTGGTTAATCACTGTACTGTAAATATGTAATAAACACATACATACATACGTATGTATGTATATCGCCTTTGGTAGCATTGGCACGCTTCCACAGACCGACCGACCGCTTATGAAAACAGAGCCAACCTCTATTGGCATTTTGGCATTTGTGAGTGTTGGCAGTTTGTGAATTTGCATAATTCGAAGCGGCTGCCTCCAGTGTTTCCACCTCTGCCATTTGACACCGAAACAAATGCCTACAAACCTGTGTATGTATGTATATTAATATGTATATACATATGTATACAATATTTACAAAATTATATTTACATATTTATGTATATGAAAATGCCTTTGACTGTATTGAGCTATATCCTTGTGACACGATATATATGCATATATATATATATATATACATATATATATGTATGTTCATGCAAATATATGTATGTTTATGTGACGGACAAAGCCACATGTGGTCGATGTGTAATTAATATGGTAATCAGAAGACGACATGGCTAGGCGAAAAACAGTTTGAAGTACAGGGTGCTCAGTTAAGGAGCTTTGGGGTTTTGCTTTTTTAATTTAAATGTCAATAAGTAAAGGCGGCATACATGTAAAGGCGAGTGTGAGAAAGTGTAAGTAATCAAAATCTTAACAAATAAATTAAAAGGACTAATGAAGACCGCTGAGGAAGAATTCACGAAATTCGCTTTGGAGCCGAGCCCGAAGTTTGTTCTTGGGGTATTCGTTTTTTGGTTTAAACCTGGTGTAAGGTTATCAAAATAAGTAAATAAATTTACTTATTTCAGGGTTGCATGGTTTTGCATTAGTCAAATCAAAATCAAATTGATTTCTGAATTTTAGATTATTAATCGACTTCAAATAAAAAGGTGCAGGTTATCAATTCGTCAGAATATGAAATAGTGCGCGCCATATATTTTTTGCAATATGTATATGTAGATCGAAAATGTTCCATTTTTATTTTTTTTTTAATCTTTGTAAATACAGTATAGACTCAGCAAAGCAAACTGGTTTGCTATTGAGCCTGTTAATTTTTATGAGTTACTAACTTTTTAAGGACATTAGAGTAAACCAAACAGTATAACTAAATACAAGTGAAATAAGAAAAAATATAGTACAGTTACATATCAAATATATGTATGTATGTTTTTTTATGATATTTCATACATTTGCCATTGTATTTTGCGCAATGTCTTATTAAAAACAAGAAATATTTAGTTATAAAAAATGCATTCGGATGACACTTAAATAGTCGTTGAATCAGTGAAATGTGAAATGCATTTATTGGAGAGCTTCTCATTGCATTCATTCCGTTTGATGGAAATGACGTTGATATTAAAATATAACAAAATGGTAGAAAAATAACTCAGAATAGTTAACCGGAAACCTAGTTAACTTTTCCGTAGATTTTAACTTTTGTTAGGCTTAACTCTCCANCATTTTAAGTACTTGTTTTATAAAATGAAGTCAGGATATTGCATCTACTTCTACCAGACCATGAAACTGGATCGGTAGTGCCTCAGTGTTGCATTCGTAAAGCACTGTATTTGTAATTAACGAAAAACAACCACAAAGTTCACAGATTTGTATTACCTAATACAAATTTCATAAATGTAACATTAAAATTGTGTCAAGTCTGGCATCTTCACACCAAGAATTTAGCGGTCACAGAAAAAATACTAAATATTGAAAAACAAAAACATTTTGTCCAACTCAATGACAATAACTCTGCCTTAGTCAAATAAAACGAATTAATCAAAAAGATTAACATACTATAACATTATAGAGGAAGTAATCCTCTACATAATTGCAGTGGGTAGTACCCCGCTGGGACTTATCACTTTTTTGAATGATATAGTATGGAGAGGAAACAATGTCACTTACACACCATGTTCGAGTATACACTCGTTTTATGAAACCTAATAGGAAATAATACATACTATATTGAGAATGAGTTCGGCTGAGGGGGCCTCAGGGTTGGCTACCAAATGGCTAAACAAGGTTTTCGTTTGGATGGCACCCTGTTCAGTTGGCAGCTGTTGATTCCCTACAATTTGTTTTCAACAAATTCTCCGAACTTTGACTTTTCGCTTCTCTAATATGTATGTAATACATAGTTATGCATATATACATACATATTTCCTATAGCAATGTTTATGTTTGCATACGAAAGGCAGCTCAGGCAAATGCTCCGAATCGGCTGGAGCTGCGCCAAAGGAAGTGGAAAGGGGGTACTTTGTGCAAGTTGGCACAAAATTTACAATGAATAAATTTTACTGGCATAGTGATAAGGAAAATCCTGTTGGCACTAATGAAGGCTTAGTCATGGACTCGATTACAGCTTCCACTATATACATACATACATACGTACATACATGCAAGCACCGAACTACGGCGGATTGTGGAAAGTAAATGCACACTTTGTGGCACCGACAGCTCAGTTTATGAATAAATAAAAATAATTTAAAATTCCCATTGTGTAGTCAAATGAAAAATAATTATTTTATATGCATGCAAGTATGTAAATACAAATATATGTACATACATATTTATTTACGTTTGTAAGGAGCTATAGACTAAGTTTCAGCACATATACACACTTACAAAACAGTACCCTGCAGAAAATCTGACCGCTCAGAACTAGCGTAGAACTAGACCTTTTGCGACAGTACTACACCTTTTCCAACAGTATTTCAGAAAAACACAAATTTTTTTTCAGAAAAGGCCAAATTAATTCTAGAAGAACTCAAACGTATTTCAGAAAACTTCAAATGTATTTCAAAAAAGGGAAAATGTGTTTCAAAAAAGCTCAAATGTATTTCAGAAAAGGCCAAATGTATTTCTGAAAATAATTTGAACTTTTCGGAAATGCAATTGTATTTTTCTGAATTTCATTTGCCCTTTTCTGAAATACATTTGAGGTTTTCTGAAATAAATTTGAGTTTTTCTGAAATTAATTTGGCCTTTTCTGAAATACTGTTGGAAAAGGTGTAGTTCTAGCTCAATACCCAAGCAATGATTTTAACTGTCCACTACACGGCGATGTCATTAACGGTGGCACTCAGCGTTGCCAGGTTGACGTTTTAACGTCATTCGGACGTTTTTTGTATCCTGTTGACGTTTGGCCATTTTTTTGTGTAAAAAATTACGTTTTTTAACTTCCCAGTAATTTTTCTTTGTTACTAAATCTTGTAAGTAGAACTGATTTTGAATTATTTTCTTAATAAATTTTTACAATCTTTGTGTTTTGCTGCAGCTACTTCAAAAGATATTTATTTTTTAGACACATATGACTTAAATATGATGCAAACCAAGCCTACGCGCATTTTTTGGATTCTTGGACTAAGGATCCCGTGTTCAAAGGCTAGTTGTGTAAACACTTGAGGTTACGAGGCTTGTTGTAATATTTGCAATTGCACATTAAAAGCCAAATCAGGAAGAGCCGTTCCATGGCAACACGCACGCTCACAAAAGCATCAAAAAAGCTGTGCAGCATAAAACGTCAGAAAAAAGTAGGCAACTTTTTTAAGACTTTATTGAAAATGTAATGAACGCAAAAAAGGCTAAAGCATTGCTATGCTCCCTCTTAGCAGAGCGTAATTTACCATTTTTGACAACCGAGCCCCTAACCAAATGTCTACAAGAAAAAAAAAATAAAAATTATTAAAAATCAACGCGATTATTTAGCCCCTTTAAACTTGCACATTATTGCCCTGAAATTTAATGGGCTATCAAACTGCATACTCAAAATATTCAAAAAAAATCTGAATAAAACGTTGAAAATGTAGCTGAAAATTTGCAGATTTTTTATAATTTTTACACAAAGTTTGAAATGTGGATTTATATTTCGTTTGTCATATAATGAGCTTGGCTTTTATGAAAAAATAATAAACATTAAATAAACAAAAGAGAAACAGCCAAAATCGATCAAAATGTTGATGACTTAATCAGCTGATCACAAGTGTATGTATAAAATGATATTTATATTAACGATCTTAAACCAGTTTACAATGAATTTTAAATGTGTTCTGTCGATATGACATTTTAATATACCTTACGTACATATGTACCTTTGTATGCAATAAAGGTTTAATAAGAACAATTTTTGTACATTTATTTCAAAAAAGACGTTTTTGGGTTGGAAATGACGTTTTTTCAGACCAAGAGGGACGTTTTCTCATGCCCAAGACCTGGCAACACTGGTGACAGTCGTCGCCCACTTCATTGCTTTGCAACTAGTTTTTAACCGGTTCCGTTTTGGACAGTTTTTTTTTTATAAGAAAACGTTTTTAAGATTCGATTTTTGGATATTCTTCCGTTTTTTCTTTTCTTTTAAGGATTCCATGTTTGTTACATATTTTAAAAGAAAAAAAAAATATTGACATTTCCTAGGACATCGCCATGTTAAATTCGCCAGTTGTTTGCATGCAAAAAAGAGATTTATCGGGAACCAGTACGCGGTCTAAATGTACTAGAAGCGCCCCAGTTCAGAACTAGAGTTTTTCCCCACAGGGCAAAGAGCTCTAGGTATGTGTATGTATGTGTGCACATAAAATTACATCGCACTGCATTTATTAGCACAACAATTAGAGAAAGCCGCCTTCTTCGTGCGGCCAAGTATCCGGCACTTCCTGCGCGCGGGGAGGGGCATTGCGGTTCGACAATAATATTTAAACTTAAATTTGTGATTGGATATTCCTTTGGCAATTGCCAATGTTATTTTTTGCCAAAACGCTTGCACAAACACACGCATACCATACCATACATGCATCTATGTACATTCAAGCAACTGTGTGTGGGCGAGCGCATACTAAGCATGTATTTACATATATTCGAATTTGCAGTGAAGCGCAGCAGTCATTGTTGTTGCATTTGTTATTGTTCATTAAATTTGCATATCTGCTTAGACTGCGCTGTCAAGGATTACACACAGCTGCCCAAAAAAGTACAACAGTACGAGCGGAAAACGGAGAACAGAAGGAAACGTACGGAGGTAGAGGAGGCAGGGCGAACGGCATTTGTAGTTGCATATCCTTTGGGAACGATTGCAAAATGCTCAAGGTGTGAATTTTGCCTTTTTATGCACACGCTTCAATGCACGTGTGCTTGTAATTGTGCGTGTGTGTGTGTGTGTCTGTGTTCTTTGTATGCTCGGATTGTGCATAATGATTGCAGAAAATATGTTTTCGGTTTTTGTTGCACACATCCGCCGTTCGGGTACATACTATTTGCTTGGAACTTTATTAGTAGCGAAGAGGGGCGGAGGGAGGGGAGGTGAGCGTGGGGCGAGCGGAAAGAGCAGGGACAGCTGTTTGTATTGAACGGCGTTGTAAGTGGGTGTCTCTTTTTCTTGAGCACTTGCCACACAAGGCGAATGCATCCTTGCATGCACAACCGAAAAACGCTCTTCGATGTGTGTGTGTGTGTGCCGGCGCTTGTGTGTTGGCGTGTTGGTAGTTTCTTTGAAGTGCAGGCATATCTAAATTGCGCCTTAATTTGTTTATATTTATTTGAGCATATTTTATCTTTTTGTGTAAGCAATAACACGCTGACTGCTGCTTCTGCTGTTCTTATTGTTGTTGTTGTATGCATTCGAAATGAAATTGAGACTATCAAAGCCCGGCTGACTGGAGGGTGCTTGCTTTGAATGGCTGTTTGTTGTTGTTATGGACTTTTTGTGTGCTGCATGAATGAGTTTAAGACCTTTGAAAATCTGCTGGTGAATTATTGCGGAAAATTGGAATCGAAAATGAGTGGGCGGGGCGGGGCGGGGCGAGGCAGGAAGTTTGTATATGAAACTGAAGCTGTTAAAATCATTGTGGCGGAAGTTTAATGTAAATTTATTGAAATTGTCGCACTTGCTTTTGAACTGCAACTAAAGTTTACGGTTATGTAACTGTAAACCTGAACTTAATTAAGAAAAGCATTGACATAAAATAATATTTAGAAATTTTGCACTGTGGAACAGTTTTAAGGTAAGTTGAAATTTATACTTTTTGATCAAAATATATTCATGTAGTTTCATGTGCATATAAATACAATGTATTTAATACATATGTAAATTGACTGCAAAAATAGTTCTTACCTTCAGAAGACTATATGTACTTAAAGTCGTCCAGATACACACAATAGCGCTTTAGCACCTTATTCAAATGTCGTATAATGCCTAAACGAATATCAAACATATTTCTCATCTAAAAAATGATATACTAAAATTATCATAAATATTCTCAAAACTCTTTTTACCCTTCAAAGTTGCCGTAATGGGCCGTTTGCTCGTTTCGAATGAAAAAGGCTGCTAAATAGTTCAAAAAGATTAAAAGAAGAATTTTACAGAGAGTCGCCGAAGAAACCAAAGATCTAGGATTAAATATGATTGAAAATGTGGGCTGTATATAGAAAAGTAATTTCTTAGTTTTTCAAGGTTGGCCATTTCAAGCGTTTATTTTTCAGTTGAAGTTGGTGATCGCAGAGCATTGATTAAAATGCAAATATTTATAGAATGAACCTCTAGGTTATTTTACCGAAAACGCCGCGGTTGGTGGGTGCCCTTTGGTGCAAATAAAAATGAACATTGTTTAGAAACATTGTTGAGAAACATTGCTCCCACTTTTTCTTCATGTTTTTTTTACATTAAAACGCACCCTAGCGGCGGTTTTTGCTAAAAATAAATTGCCAATTCAGATTCTTGAGATCCCATCAACGCCAGAACGGTTTTGTGTAATAAATAAATATTTGCATTTAATCACTTTTAATTGTTTTAAATGCTTTCCTGCGACCACAAACTTCAAATGGACAATTGAATATCTACATAAGTACTTTTCTATATAAATACAATCCAAACTTTTAGAAAAACTTGATTTCATCAATTCACCAGAGTACTCAGTCCAAAGTAGCATATGTTGGCAAGGTTAAATTTGAAGAGTTGAATTAATTGGTTTAAGGCTAATTCTTAAATAAACGTAGTCGCCTACTTATTCAAACTTGTAACTGTCAACAATGACGTGGGTGCCGAGACCCTTTTGATCTGACTGTTTGTCTGATGGCAGAAGATAAGTACTTCGTTTTGTCCTCGTTCAACATCAGAACCAGGATGATTCGTTTGCGTAGGGTTCAAATCGCAGCTCACGACGTCCAGATATTTATATTACGTATCCTCTGGGAAGCGACCAAACACCCGGTTGGGAGGAAGCTAAAGTGAGAAGGCGAAAACCCTCGTGTGTGCTAGGTTTAAGTCCAGCCACGTTAAAACCCCTCCCAATGAAAAGCAAAAAATAACAAAACAGGAGTTGAGGGGTTAAAATGTTCTGCGAATAGATTGTTCCAAAATCTTAATTATAGGTCGCTGACGGCAATTTAATTATATTTGATGTAATTTTATTGCATGATGAAATTGATAAACAATTTCTAACCAAAGTATTATAACTGTAACCCACTGTAAAAAATGGATTGAGGGGAAGAGAAATCCTTTTGCGCCCAGACAATCACGCCTTATGTTATTTAGTTGAAGCCCTATAATGACTGTTCAATAGTGTTATCAAAAATTGCCGTAAAATTGGCTGTGCATGCGTCTTCTTCGGGTGACGTGCCAATTGTTTAGCTCAATTTAAGATGGACACACGTAGACTATAAATAAATTTCATAATCACAACATATTGCGATACGCTCTTCAACTCATCACGCGTGCCGGGTCTGGACATTCGAGCACTTAAACATTTGAAAGCATCTACTTACATACATACATATGAGCATAAACTGAAATGGAATGTCTATAGGCTTAATCTCGATGTCAGCATTTTGGCAAACGTAGACTAACACTGTCTGAACTGTCATTAAGCCTACAAAACTATTAACTCCTTAACCACCCAGGAACGTACATATATATGTACATATGTCTATACGCGTGTATGTGGTCTGACCTAGCAGTCTATGTAATGGATGTTCTCGCAGCGCAATAAAAGCAATAAGAAAGTGTCAGTGATGACCCAGGCTTTCACAGTTAGCAATAGCAAAAACAACCAAATCACGTCCTTTATTTAACTGCGTTATGGCGACGCAACCAATACTTTTCTGCATGTTTGTATATACCCAACAAACAATGGTAAAAAAATGTTCAAACGTTTGAGAAAATCTTATTTCTCAATTTGATTTTCAGCACTGTTTATCATTCGAGACTAAAGATTTTCTCAAATTTCTCTCAAACATTGTTTATCAACTTAAGAACGGGTTGAGAAACATTTGAGAAAACCTTTTTTTTTTTGGCATTTCGTTCCTTTCCGTCTGTGTCAACATGGCAAAACCACGCGGTCGCCGTTTGAAAATGGCTCCTCGTTCGAGTACATTGAAATGCATTTAGTTTAACTAAATTAAATCAATTAAATGAAAAGCGTTTGATAATAACATATCATTTTGCGATTGCTATTTTTGTGACTGATCTGCCGATATGGTCTATCCACCGGCCATTTAAATTTAAAAACGAAAGTAAGAAATATCCTGCTGCATCGATAGTGACCGACAGTTTGCCTGCTTAGAATGAAATAATATATTTATGCAAAAATTAAATTTTTTGAGATTTAACAAAAATGTTTATTGGGTATATGTACAAATTTACGAATATGTGAGAGCACTCTTACCCTCCGGAGTGGATCCAAGGACAATTTAATCCATTTAGTTGCGTTCACTTCCTGTAAAAGAATGTTTTGTGAAATTCATGCACTGTTCATCTGAAAACAATGTAAGTACGTAAAAAGAGCTATAAAAGCATGTGTATACATATGTATGTACATTAGGGTGGCCCAAAATCAGTAAAGTCGGAATTGTGATGCTCTCATCCCCTAGGATTGTTCTGTATCGAAAAAGTGTACCCCTTTTTGAAATCAAAAAATATTTAGAGGTCGTTTAAAGCGCTCAAAGTTTTCCATGTATTTTTATATGGGAAAAATAAATTTTTTCGTAGAAATGGTATAGAATTCTTGAAAGCCAATATTTATCGATCGGAAAACTCTGGTTCTCTTCAGGAGACTTTCAATAATAATACTCAATTGTTCATTTAACCATTTTTTAATACTAACGATTTTTTATTGGTCACCCCTTTGTATTTTCGGAGTTTTTGTGGGTTTTTGGCGGACCTATAAATTATAGTTGCAATGAAAAAATGGTCAAATAGGCAATTGGGTATTATTATTGGGAATATCCTGCAGATAAACAGATTTTTCTGGTAGAAAAATATTGATTTGTAACTATTATATACCATTTCTACGAAACGTTGTTTTTTCCCCATATAAAATACATGGAAACTTTAGGCACCTTGAGCGACCTCTAAATATTTTTTGATTTCAAAATAAAAAAAATTAGGCTATATTTTTTCCGTATAGAACAATCCTAGGGGGTGAGAGCATAAAAATTACGACTTTACTT
>NW_016171068.1:0-5945 GCF_001687245.7 Rhagoletis zephyria
TTTGAAAGATCTGTATGTGTTATACCAACTCGCTTTCTTTTACAACGCTCTTATCAACTTGCAATGTTGTGTGTCCAGACACCATTCATTGCTATAAAATCTTTGATTTGCAAAGATCCTATAAAAGTCTAGACATCAACTTCGGCTCCTGGTATCATATCAAAACTCTAGAGGTAGACGTCGCCACGCCGCAAGTAGTTATATATTGAGCCTAAAAATATGCGCTACATACGCTACAGCGGAAATGGACGACTCGCCATTTCTTTAAATGAAACTAATTGCTGCTATATGTATGTATATACTAGGCTTCTGTTCTCTTTTCAGTGTAAGTTGAATTATTTTAATAACTATTGCAAAATTTTATACAGACAAGACTTATATAGTCTATATAGACTAATATAAGATTGCATATAGTTTTTTTCGTAAATGCTTAGATGTCGTACTAGCACATCAAATTTTCAACCCTTAATTTGAAAATTGAATAAAAAGAGAACGGTTAATGACCAAACGATGAAAATATGTGACCAATCCTCACAGATTGATGACCAATCGATTGCATATAGTTTTTTTTTCTTAAATGCTTGGATGGGATAGCACCCCATCATCAAATTTTCAACCCCTAATTTGAAAACTGAATAACTAGAGTACGGTTAATGACCAAACGATGAAAATATGTGACCAATCCTCACAGATTGATGACCAATCGATTGCATATAGTTTTTTTTTCTTAAATGCTTGGATGGGATAGCACCCCATCATCAAATTTTCAACCCCTATTGTAAAAATTGAATAACTAGAGAACGGTTAATGACCAAACGATGAAAATTAGTGACAAATCCTGACCAAACGATGACCAATCGTTTGCGTATAGTTTTTTTTCGTAAATCCTTGGATGGGTTGCTAGCTAGATGGAGCCAGCATACTCAGAAACAAATCGGTGTGTTATTTAATTTAAGCATTCAGATCAAGTACAAACCACACACCCGGTAGGTGCTCTACAGAAATTCGTATAGAAATATCCCAAGGTTAACAGCTGATTTATTCAAACTAATTTCCGGTGTTTTATCTTACCTAGGAATTCACAATAGAATCTATCATACCACTGCCTAAAACTATCCTACATAGTTGCACCGGCAAATTATGGTGCATTTACCTGGTATGAAGCCATATGAACTGTTGATACGTTAAAATAGAGGGACTACATGTTCCAATGAGGAATTCAGTGATATCGAGTAGGATGCATATAATACATTTTTTCATATGAAAAATTATGGGGAGATACTGATAACATACTGTTAAGCATATGAAATTATAGCAAGTTGGATTTTCTTACATCTTCCCATAAAAAGTTTAACAGTTGCAGAGATTCCAAGGAGGTTTTTTCCCATTTTGATGCCTTTTTAATATAAAAACCCAACGAGAAGGAGGAAAACGGCAACTCCGCCATTCACATACATGTCAAAAGTATGAATTTTAAAAATTAAAAACAATAAATAAACAAATTCAAAACAAAGAAATTCTTTGTACTAACACTTTTTAAATAGAAGCAACTCACGTATAGTGGACGATAAAAATACAAAGCACTATGATAACAAACTTAAAAACAAGACATTGCAGAACATTTTAATGAGCTTTACATCACATTTAAATAAAAATAAGCCTACATTTTCCAAGCTGGCAAAGAAATGAAAATGAGTATTTTTTGTTGTTTACACAAAGACTTGCCCAATATACATATAAGTCAAAATTATAGAAGGCATGTATACTAGTGATGCGTTATTGCGCTGATACTCAAGGTGCGTTACGTGCGCTAATACACCAAATTGCTAACTCAGTAGCGCATTAATGCGTTGACAGCACGACAATGCATTGTTAGTGCAATAAAGCGTTGAGATCGTAACATTGCGCTGAAAGCGCAATATGCGTTCGGAGCGAAACAAACACTTTTATTGTCACAGAGCAATGAATGAGCGTTGTGACATTCTTCCCGATTCAAACAATTAAACAGTTTAAATTTTTTAGTTTTTTTATGAATATACTATTTTATTAAAACAGTAAGCCTTTCAATAATGTATTTCATTCATTAAAGAAAAAACATTTTATGTGTTACAGGAACTTAACCATGACAAACTGAACAAACATTTATTAAAAGTATCAGTGTAGAAAATCACATTTCATTGCTAAATTAAATTTTGCATATGTACATACTTACGATATACATAGTTGTGTATAATTCAGCATATATGTACATGCAGCAAGTAAAGTTGCAACTCGACTTCAGTAGTTGTCAGAAAAATATAATAGGGCTGTTCATGATCTTGTGCATATGCCCTTGCATTTGCATATGCCCTTGCATTTGCATATTCGTTGCATTTGTAAATTCACAACCATAAAATGCACACGGTTGCCATGGCAGCAAGCATAAATACCATTCTAACTGCAAATCCAAGACCATTACCACAACATACTGAACAGCCCTAATATAAGAAAAGGAATTAAAGGAGCAATTAAAATGTTTGGAAATCTATAGCGAATAGCAAAAATTTAAAAATCATTGTAACGTAAATTGTAGTTCAAAAAAACTGTTTGTGATATTTTCGAAGCTTCCAGCCTTTCGCGCTTTTCAGTAACGATTTGCCCAGTATGTGAAAATATACGTTCGCACGGCACGGATGTAGCTGAAACACAAAGCCTTCTTTTTACAATTTGGTATAGACGTTGGTAAATGTTTTTTCTTTGGTCCCACCAAATAGAGGATCTTGAAATTTCCGACTGCTGTCTACACTGTAATAAAGCGCAGGTATAAGTGAACTTGAAATAGTCTTCCTAGTCGGAACGCTATAACTAGGGTTAAGTAGATGAATAAGCTTCCGAAACTCGACGTCTTCGACTATACTGAATGGGTGATATTCGATAACCATCATTTTAAGTAATTGTTGATCAATTTCACTCTTTTTTTATTCAACAGTGGCCTATGAAAGTATCCTGATATGACTGTAGGTCGCGGCGTAGAAGTGGCGCAGAAGATTCTAGTGGCGGTGCAGAAGTAGCAGGTGGCCGTATAGAAGTGGCAGTATGCGGCGTTCAAAGTTCAAGTGGCGGTGTAGAATTTGCAGGTGGCGAAGTGTTGCAGGATATACGTGTAGTTGTTGCAGCAGATTGCAACTCATTGTTATTATTATCCGATTGCTCGGCTGGATGTCTTGATATTCTCTGTGTAGGATGCTTTTCATATAGGTGGCGAATTAGGCCGCACGTCGCTTTGTTGGTCACAGATAAATGCTGGCCGCACAGCAAGCACTTTACTTTTTTTTGTTGTTCTTCGGAAAAATGCAACCACACATCGCTTTTCCTTCCTGAATTCATTGCGATAATCCTAGAAATATACATATATATATATATATGTTAATTTTAAATTATGAAAAACATACACACAATTATAATAAACTTACAAATACTTTTTATCCACCAGGCAAACCCAAACGATTAGTAGTTAGCGCGTAAAAATTAGAAATGCGCGTAAAAATTATATTCGCTGATAAAGATGCCATCTGTTTTTTTGCTTTGTTACGATGGATGCCACACCGTCACGTATAACGCAAATTGCGCTAGCGCATTGCGCTGATACATACTGCTGCGCTTGCGCTAACATATCAACGCAGGAAAAATTGCCTCATTAAATACTTGCAAACTACTTTAAATAATAAAGAACCTGAAAAAAAGCTCACTATTTAAACTTACACCAACTATTGACGATGAAGGAGTACTGAGACTTTCAGGTCGTATCCATAACGCTGATTGTGTGCCATTATATACGAAAAGACCTATAGTTCTTCCTCATGAGCATCAATTATCCAGACTATTGTACAGCATTATCACAGGATGTATAAACATCAGAACCACGAGGCAGTCGTGTGTGCCGTTCGAAGAAAATTTTGGATAACAAATCTACGTCAGTTAGTTAATTCAGGTAAACAAAATTTTCAAGTGTGTAAAAATAGAGCAGCAGAACCTAAACCGCCTCTTATGGGTCAGCTTCCTAGAGATCGACTTACCCCGTTTATTCGAGTCTTCAGCTACACGGGAGTGGATTTTTTCGGACCATATTTGGTAGCAGTTGGTCGTCGTCAAGAAAAAAGATGGGGCTGCCTTTTTACATGCCTAACCGTAAGAGCGATCCATTTGGAGTTAGCGAAGGATCTGTCAGCTGACGCACTCATATTGTGTTTGAGAAATTTCATGAATCGACGAGGTGTTCCTTTGAGAATGTGCAGCGATAGAGGCACAAATTTTGTGGGTGTAAGTAAAAGAGATTGGATATTGGTAGAGAAAAGGTTGGCCGATGAAAGTGTTAAGCGAGGTGTTGAGCGGATATTCAACTCACCAGGTAATCCATCCGCAGGAGGTGCATGGGAGCGAATGGTGCACAGTGATAATAAAGTACTTTCATTCACATTGAAAGAAAAGGTACCACAAGTAGAGACATGGCTGAGCCTTTTAATTGAAGCTGAAAACTTAGTTAACTCCCGTCCATTGATTTACCGTTAGACAACCATGGTTCGGAGCCTTTAACGCCTAATCATTTTATTCTGGATTGTCCAAACGACGTCCAAACACCGAATACAGACGACAATATTTGTTTACGGAAGCAGTGGCAAATTTTACAACAAATGAAGCAGACTTTCTAGAAAAGATGGGTGTTGGAATATCTTCCTACACTTACGCGACGAAGCAAATGGTGCCAACGTGAAAAACGTATTCGAGTAGAACTAATTGACATATTTTTAATTATAGAAATAAACGACAAATTTTTAAATAAACGAAAATAACGTCGTGTATTTATTGGCGCCCAACGTGGGGCGCGGTTTAAAACGTAAAAAGTCCGCGCGGACCATAAAAATTAGCTTGGCCCCTTAGTACCTACTTAGGAAAAAGTGATTTCCCAGCCAAAAAAAGAACATTTCACCAGTGTAGAAGAAAAAAAACTTTTAATAAACGGACATAAAAATAAGTGTTTAAATTTAGAGAAAATCTTTGAATAAAATTCAAAAATAAATAATAGCATAAAAAAAAGAACAACAACAAAAAAACCAACTGTAAAAAAGTAACAACACCAGCAATAGTGGCAAAAGAACAACAAAAACAACTGTAAAAAGGTAACAACACCAGCAATAGTGGCAAAAGAACAACAAAAACAACTGTAAAAAAGTAACAACAACAACAGCGATAGTGGAAAAGGGAACAACAAAAAAACAACTGTAAAAGCAACAACAACACAGAATACAGTTAACGATAGTGTAAGTTATGAATGAAATTTAGGAATATTTATGATTTAAGTGAGTTATAAGTGAAATATAAGGACATTTAAAATTTAAAAGAGGGAAATGTTTAGTAGCGCTCACATCGTTTTTAGGGTGGGGCGGAGGGGGGAGGGGGCGGATACCCTCAAACCCTCCCCACTAGAAAGGGGACAGTCCCCGCTTTCCAAAAAGGCGTATTCCCCCTTTGGGCTCCTTCCACAGCCCCCTAGGGAACCGTTTGAAAAAGGGAAAAAACAGAATTTTCTTAGGCAAACTGAGCAGTTTGAAGTGGAATATGACCCAACTAACAGAAAACGTGGGATTATTTAATAAAAGAAATTATGCCAAATTAGATATCGGGCGATTTTGAATAAAGAATAAAAAAGTTAATTAAGAATAGAAAAAACAAGTTTTTATAAAAAAAAAATTCTTTTTAACAAATGTATTTTTGCTTAGAATTCCTTTCTGCGTAGGCGGCCTTCGGCGGCACTTGGGGATTATAACCCTCGGGCAGTAGAATTCTCCTTTATGTGTTGCCAAAGAAGGGGGGCTGAACACCTTTTGCAGAGAACACCTTTCTGCGTAGGCGGCCTTCGGCCGCACTTAGGGATTATAACCCTCAGGCAGTAGAATTCTCCTTTCTGT
>NW_016171068.1:7402-14932 GCF_001687245.7 Rhagoletis zephyria
AGCCAACAATGACTGACAGGAGAGGACGTAGTAATTTATAGTCTAAGCCTGAGGTTCATCGGGGTCACAGGACTTAGCAGTGTTGAATTAATTAACTTATTGCACTTATGAGCCTATTTGACAGCTTTATTTTTATTATTTAAGTTGTTTGACCTCTTCTAGGAAGAGGAGCTTTTATACTCTGGAGTGCCCCGTGGGGATCGCAGAGCTAAGCTAATATTATAAACCGGAAGGTGGTCCTGATGGACCGCGGTTTCGAAATATTTTGTTATGTGGATGTACAAGCCTTTTGTTATAATTTTAATTTTTTATTTCACTTTTGCACTAACACTTTGCCACTACCACTTTATCACATCACTTTCCATCACCTGCAGCAATCATTCGGAAAGGATTCCCACAATTAAGGGGATCCTTCCCGAAGGAGTCCCACGGTTAAGCAGGCTCCTCACAAGGACCCACATTTCAGTGGGTCCCTGCTCGGGCGCCAGGCGGCCCCAGGTTTCCCTAAGGATAAAAAAAAAAAGCAAGATTAGCAGTACAAGTGTATATTTACCATTCGGCTCCCCAAATAATAATGAATACAAAATATTACTTAAAGCTATCGCTAAGTATCTAAACGGCCCGAATTAATTGATTAGTTGCTGACGCTGCGCTTCCCACGATTTGCATTTTGGTTGCATAAAACCAATTGGTATCGCTTACGTTGCAGGTCAATTACCTGCACCGGCTATGCGCGTGTTTGGCGAAGTGCGGCGTCAGCACATTCGCATTAGTAAGTAGGTTGGCCCCCTTGTTAACTTGGATCTTTTCCGAGACCTCCCCTACAATATGGACAGAACGTCTTACTACAACCCGTTTCAAATCCAACTCCACAATATCGCCCCTTCGGCACACCACAAACAAACCCTTACGTCACATCGCACAATACGCCTTACGGCAATTTGCAACAAAGTTACAGACCACAACTCCCACCCAAACCTGGGGGACTGGGGTCCCAATGGACGTTGACAAGTCCATACCAACTAAACAGGTTAATTACCAGAACAGACCCCAACCTCAAGGATTTCATAATACGGGATAACGAAATTCAAACAATGGGCAACCTCAACCATTTAATAAACGCCCACCGTCGCAAACCATAAAACATCCTAATAAAATTCAACGACTCTACAATACAGAGGCTGTGGACCCTACTTCAATAGGCAACTCAAACGAGACTTCTGAAAATGTTGAGGGATACTACTACCTTGGTTACGAACAAGAAGCAGGACGATTCGAAAACGAACAAACAGACTATGATACCGATAATATTAATTTTTTAGACTAAAGCCTTCTTCCTTGCTATATTTTCCTTACAGGATGAGGAATGGTAACGAATCGAAATTTCTATTAGATACAGGTTCGAACAACAATTATATTAACCCGACTTACATACGACACCCTATTCCAAATCAATCTTTTTATGCAAATTCAGTTGGAGGACCCGTCAAAATAAGTTATCACGCAAATATCGATATCTTTGGAAATGAAATAGGGAAAATTAAATTTCATATCCTGCCAAACCTAAAAACTTTTGATGCAATTACAGGCAACGACACATTGAAAAATTTAAATGCAATAATCTTTACAAATGAAAATTATTTCACTCTACTTAACAATACAATTTGAATCTTGAGGATAATGAAAAACTAAAACAACTTATAAACTCATGTCCAACCCCATTCTCCGAGCCCGACAAGAAATTGACTTTCGTCACTAATGTCAAAGCAGAAATTAGAACTAGAAATGAAAGGCCCATTTATTCAAAAACTTACCCATATCCTATGCCTCTAAAAAAGGAAATTGACCAACAAATTGCTAAATTATTGAATGATGGCATCATTCGCCCATCGAAATTTCCATACAATTCTCCTGTATGGATAGTACCAAAAAACAGGATGCTTCGGGACAGAAAAAATATCGGATGGTAATTGATTATCGTAAGTTAAACGAAGAAACCATCCCAGATAAATATCCTACTCCGGATATTACTACTATTTTATCCAACTTAGGGAAAAATAAATTTTTTTCCACTTTTGACCTCCACCAGATTGCTCTAAATGAGGCTGACATTGAGAAGACCGCCTTCTCGGTTACAAATGGAAAATTTGAGTTCACACGACTTCCATTTGGCCTAAGGAACGCACCTGCTATTTTTCAACGCACTTTAGATGACGTCCTTAGAGAACATATTGGCATTCGCTGCTACGTCTACATAGACGATATTAGAATTTTTAGTAAAACTAAAGAAGAGCATTTCGATAATCTGAAGATTATTTTCAATACGTTGGAAAAAGCTCGATTAAAAGTCCAATACGACAAATGCGAATTCATTAAAGAAGAAATAGAGTTTCTAGGTATCATTGTCGATCAAAATGGTATTCGCACCACGCCAAAAAAAGTAGAAGCAATAACAAATTTCCCGCTTCCTAAGAACGTTTACGATTTACGCTCTTTTCTGGGAATGACTGGACATTATCGTAGGTTAATAAAAGCCTATGCTCAAATTATTAAACCGCTCACTGAAATACTGAGAGGGGAACTAGGAGAATCTCCAAAAACCAGTCTAAAAAGACTAAACTGAATTTGACAGCCCAACAGGTGGAAGCTGTCAATCAACTAAAAATGTGCCTCACATCTGAAGATGTTATACTCCATTACCCTGATTTTGAGAAAGCATTCGAGCTTACCACTGACGCCTCCGATTACGCTTTAGGAGCCGTACTCTCCCAAGAAGGTAGGCCAATATGCTTCTTTCAAGAACGCTAAGCAGAGCAGAGGAGAACTTTGCAACAAATGAAAAAGAAATGCTAGCGATAATTTGGGCTTTACAGTCCCTCAGATGCTTCCTTTACGGATCAAAAAAGGTCAAAATATACTCCGATCACCAACCCTTAACTTTCGCTCTTAGCAATAAGAATACAAACACCAAAATGAAGAGATGGAAAGCTCAGCTAGAGGAATACAACCATGAACTAATTTACAAACCCGGCAGTTCAAATGTAGTTGCAGATTTCCTTTCACGACCATCAATTTCAAACGTTAATTCACTTACAGTTCACAGTAGTGATAATTCACCGGAAAATTTGATATCCTCCTTAGAAACCCCAGTAAACGTCTTTAAAAAAAAACTTTTTATCTCAGAAGGTCCGGAATCTTCGTATAAATTCCAAATAATTTTTCCAATGTACCATAGACATCTAATAACAGAAAAAATCCTTTCCGAGGATTCACTAAAGTTACTCTTAAAAAAACATCTAAATCCTTCAATAATAAATGGCATTAAAACAACAGAGCCGATCATGCTAAAAATTCAAGCTATTTACCCTCTACATTTCGCTAATTACAAAATGCGCTTCACACTATTAGTGGTCGAAGATATTACAATTACAGATGATCAAGACAGAATTATTATAAGAATTATTAGAAGAACATAACAGTGCCCTTAGAAATGAAAGAGAAAATAAACTACAGATATTAGAAAAATATTATTTCCCAGCTATGGCGAAAAAAATAAGGAAAATAATAAAACTATGCAAAATATGTAAAGAAAACAAATATGATAGGCATCCAAACAATCCAAAACTCGGCGCTACACCCTTACCCGAATATGCAGGACATACAATTCTCATAGAAATTTTTTCTACAGGTAAACACAAAGTACTCACTTCTATTGATAAATTCTCAAAATTAGCCGTAGTAAAGATGTTAGATGGAAAGAGTATAGAAGATATAAAAAAAACATTAACAGACATCATACTTTACTATGGAGTACCCAAATTCATCGTTTTTATGAAAGACATTTAACTCACAACCAATTAAATTCATGTTGGAAAACGAATTTAACATAAAAATTTTTACTGCACCACCTTCCAAGAGTGAAGTCAACGGTCAAGTAGAAAGATTTCACTCAACTTTATCCGAAATTATGAGATGCCTTAGACAAAAGAATACCCAGACAAAAACTTTGAAGAACTATTGCAATGGTCGGTAAACGAATACAATCATACTATCCACTCTGTTACAGGAAAAAAACCAGTTGACGTATTTTTCGGCAGACTCTGCCCATAAAATCGCGAGAATCGAGAAGAAACTAGGGCAAAAATTTTTGAAAAACTTAAGAAAACACAAGAACAAGACTTACAATACCATAATAAAAATAAGAAGGACACTATAGACTACATGCCAGGACAGAAAGTTTTCGTTAGACAAAATATAAGACTAGGCACCAAACTTTCCAAACGATACAAAGAAGAAATTGTAAAAGAAAATAGGGACTCCACAATAACAACAGAATCGGGGAAAATAGTTCACAAGGACCGCATACGAAACTAATTCAGTACATTTTTATTTTTAGATTTCTCTTTTTCCTGAACTTTATTTTAAGCGATGGTTCGGTTGAAGTGTTAGACTACACTCAATCAGAAATCGTTATTATGGAGGCCGGAATTTGCAAAATTCAAACAGGGAGCTACCGGATAATCCACATGACAAACATAACGGAATACTCTACAATACTACAAGAACTAAACGAAACTTCATTAGAAACATACCAGCTAACAACCTCCTTTACCCATTTATAACAGACGAGATAAATAACATCAACGCAACCATTAATAACATCTTACCTAAATACAAAAATAAAAGATCCCTAGACTTCATAGGATCAGCCTGGAAATGGATAGCTGGCAATCCTGACCATGATGACTTGGTAGCCATCAACAGTAACTTTCAAGAAGTAATTGAAAATAATAACCAACAACTAGTAATTAACAAAAATATTATCGAAAGAATTAACAATATCACACAAATTAGCAACTCAATAATAAAGTCTCTAGGAAATAGTAACGAATTTCAAACCGCCCTAATACTTCAGTATAAATTTAAAATTGACATAATCAAAGATGAGTTAGAAAATATTAAAAGAGCAATTCATTTAACTACAGCAAACATTATTAACTCAGTTATTATTACCAATCAAGAAGCTCATAGGATAAATAAAATTTTTATAGAAGAAAATTTACCATTTGGCTCGTTAGAAGAATCTTTGAATTTTTGCAGACGTTCAAATTGCTGTAAAACAGAACTTACTAATTTATATGATAAAAGTACCGAAAACCCGTACAGAAATTTTAACTATTTTAAAGATAAATGTTGAGAAAATATTGAAATGTATTGAAGAATATTATGGTATAGAAGATTGTAAAATAATAAATGAAATACAAATTTGCAAACAAACCCAAATTGTTAATTTGGAAAACGAAAATTGTATAAGAAATTTAATAAATAATAAACCATATAAGTGCACCGTAACAAACACGGAACATGTTAAAAATATTGTTGGAATAAATAATGGATTAATACTTTTAAATAATTTCGAAGGAGATATTACTACAAATAATAATACTAGGAATTTAAAAGGATCATATTTAATAAGAATCTTTAATGAAACCATAAGAATTAAGAACATGAATTTTACAGCCTGAGACCATTGCCTTCCTTAATCCAACATTCAAATTCCCGTTCAGAATTCGAGAAAGTTAAAACTCATGAAAGTGCTGAATATAAAGTATATTAAAAAAATAAGTTCTCTGAACCTTTTAGTGAAATCCAGCTTATTCATTCATGTTGGGCTATTAGCCTTAGTACTTACCATATTTTCAATTTTCAGATGAAAAAGCGCAGAAATTCTGAAATAATTATTAGTAAACCAGAATCATTCAATCTATTTTGCTGACCAAGCATCTTTGGTCACGTAGGCAGGCTCAGGAAGGCTAGCTTATAGTTTTAGCTTTAAGAATATTTCAGTCTTAGTTTTAACTTCAAACCAACAGGCACATAGTGCCGCCTAATTGACTCAATCTTTAATTTAGTTTAAACAAAAGGCACATAGTGCCGTATAACTGATTGACATATTTTTAATTATAGAGATAAACGACACACTTTTAAATAAACGAAAATAACGTCGTGTATTTCTTTATATATACACTCCGATGTTCGGGATAGTATTTTGAGTATACCAGCAATATATGTAAAAGTAGTGGCGGCTGCTGTAGAGCATTACGCAGCGCCTGAGTTCAAGCCCAGTTTCCCACCAACATCAAAATATAAAAAACAAAAAAGTTTTGCGGTTGCCTATCTGTTGGTAATAGTAAACCTCCGAGTGTTTTCTGTCATGGAAACAGCTTCTCATAAAAATACAATTGGCGTTCGGAGTCGGCGTAAAACTGTCATTTACTTTGTGTGACAAAATCACGCACGCCACATGGGAGGAGAAGCTAGGCCAAACACTAACCTAACATATTGTGTAAGCGCCAATATGTATATCGTCGTTTAAAGTACAAACGCGCGTATCGTGGTTCTGCAAAACCTCGATACTGAAATTTGTGCCAAACAAGATATTTGGTCACCGGAAGCTGCTGGCATCAAGCCCTTAGCCATTTATAATCAAATATCGATACTTAGACATAAGGAGAAGAGATGATTCAGTTTAAAAGAGAGAACCGTTTTTAATTAGGACAAGTTTTACTCTCTCCTATAAAATTTAGGCAACCTCACATACGAGGTTTTGCATTTTCTTGATGCGCGGTTTTGTACTTTAAACGACGATATTTAGAAGTATTGCATACATATTATGGTGCCTTTTCAAGTATAAAATCCATTGAGAAACGGAAGAAAACGGCATCCCTATGATTTCAACTTATGCCAAACGTTTCGTAAAAAAGCAATTCTGAAAAAAAAACTGTTTTTCCACAAAGATGTTTAAATGGAAGAATTACAAATATGCAAAAATAGTAATCCACAAGACTTTATTGGCAGTAGGTCCTTTTTAAAGCACATTTAACAAAAAAATAAGCTTCTAGTCTCGAAGCTAGCACAAAATAAAATTTTTTTATTTGTTGTTTACAAAAAAATACTTGCCAAGTATATAAGTCAAAATTGTTAAATATATATCGCTTTAATTCATTTCTTCATAGAGCTGGTGCTTCTTTTATAGGAAAATTCATACGGCTTATGAACAGATTCATACCATGTAAATGCACCATTACGCTCTGCTATCACTAGCAGTAGTGAACACGCTGTAAAGAGGCTGTTAAGCAGGGATCGCACGATTTGTACATTTGTACAGATTTGAACATTTTGGCAGTCACAGAGTGGTGTTGTCTAGAAATAATGAGTTTAGTCAATAACAACTTTCAAACAACACCACTCTGTAACTGTTAAAATGTAAAAATCTTGTGATCCCTGCTTTAGATGAAGATAAACATAGGGAGCTGCGGAAATGTTAAAATTTAATTTGTTGTGTATGTGGAGATTCTAGCAAATTATTTTTAAACTTATACACACACATGTATACACAGCAGCAAGCTCATGCCACCAACAGCGATGTTGTATGCATAGATTTTCCACTGGGTATGTACGTAAGTTGACTATATAAAATTTATATCCATACATGAGCAAATATGCCATATGGAGTTACACCGCGCGGTA
>NW_016171069.1:0-14931 GCF_001687245.7 Rhagoletis zephyria
TGCTTCTGTTGTGGTGGTGGTGATGATTGGTGCTTCGGTGGTGGTTGGCGCTTCGGTGGTAGTTGGTGCTTCTGTGGTGGTTGGCGCTTCAGTTTCGGGCGCTTCCGTTTCGACTGCTTCAGTTGTGGGCGCTTCACGCACAAGATTTTCATTCACAGGCGGCAAATATTCATTGGAAATTTTCAATTGAGGCACTTCCGGTTGTGGCACATCCAATTGTGGTGGCAAGTAGTGGCTTGATACACGCGCAGCAGGTAATGGTGGCAGATAGCCGAGATTCAGATGGGAGACATCACGACGTTGACGTAGGCGGAGTTTGCGTACGGCGCGGTATTCGTAGCCATTTTCACCAAATACAGCTGTCTCCGGCACTGCTTCGGTGGCGGCTTCGACGGCTTCAGTTTCTTCAACAGCATTCGCTTCACTGGCATCGGCGGAGGTTTCTTTTGCTGCGGCGATAGGTGCGGCCTCCACTTCCTCAGCAGTTGGTTGCGCTGCTTGGGCTTCTGGCGCTGACTCAACAGGTGGCAAATAGATGCTTTGCGGCGCTGCAGCGTCACCGACAGCTGTGGGAGGCAAATACACATCTACTGGTGGCGCTAAAATTTCAGAGACATCGCGGATGAGTCGGTGGTGCTGCTGTTGAAAGGGGAGCCCTGCAACCGCAGCCACAAGGCACAAGACGACAATGGCGATTTTCTAAAAGTAAACAAATTAAAAAGTAAATATTAGAAAACAATTCAAAGAATTGTTGAGAGAATTTCAATAGCGTTGACTTTAAAGCATTGACGTGCAAAAAAATTCAAATTATTTTTTAAGTGGAATTTTTCGCAATTACCATTTTTGTTATTTCCAAATTAAATTTTACTATTAACACTGTTAATAAATAATATTTCTCCGCTTGGCTGTGGCCCACTGAACTATATGCAAACGAATGATGTTGATGTTGAAATTTAATTTTCTATTTATATGAAAAATTAACGCTTCAACGCCACTATCCAAAAATAGAAATAAAAAAAAATTTGAAATCAATAAACGAATTATCAAACTCTCTGGCTACGATCCACATTAAACTCTACCCATAATGCGCCGACAGCGCGCGATCTCTTGCCAATCACTCTGCTACTCTGCAGCATTCCATAGCCGCTAATCATATTTCACACTTTGCTCTGCGTATGAAAGCTTACAAACAAAAAAAGCACTCAGGCCCTTGTACCAATTGAAAGCTGTGGAGAGCGTCAGCGGTATGAAGAGAACAAACAAAAGTTGTATGCGTGGTTTACGCATGCGCAAGACGCAAAGTGTTCACAAAATCAGCCAACAATAAATACCAGCATGCTAGGCCAAAGACAACTTACTGTGCTCTTCGTCGCATATCAAAAATACATTGGTGTCTATGGGACTCTTATGTACGGGTATTTCACTTCGCTTGTGGGTCTTTGTACTTTCGAGCAGCAGCACTGCAAATGCGCCCGCAATAGCAAAGTCAACAACAACAACAAGCATAAGTACTTCTGTCGATACCAAAGCCATGCATTAATTGTCTGATGGTCCAGCCTTTCATAACCATTCAGCTCAATTATCAGCTATCTTCCGCTTTAATCTATGGCGCACTTTTTCGGCTTTGTTATATCGCTTTGACAAGCGTGTAATAGCGTGCATTGTGACCTTTAATTGTGACAATACAAAAAAGCTTGGTTTCGGTTATGATTACGCTTATTATTTTTGTCAAGTAATGCGTGGCCACGGTCAAGTACTCCATTTGATACTTTATGTTGACCCAGTGCAATGCAGATTGTGCAGCGGCAGAGTTATAATTTTGGTAAAAAAAAAACAAATAGCTTTTAATAGACTCTTAATTGCTGTAACGCCACTCAGGCGCATGCGTGACTGAAAATATTGTTGCTGCATATCGAAAGAATATTTTATCCTAAGCATTACATTAATTGCTATTATTTGTTACATAAATGCGTTGAGAAGTATCAAAAAGGTGTCGAAATCTCCAAGTTTTTAACCGACTTCAAAATAAGGAGAAGGCTTTCAATTCAGCGGAATATTTTTTTTAGGTATGTTGCCGCATAACTTTGTACCAGATCAACCGATTTCGATAATTCTTTTTTTNATTTGTTTGTTTTCATTTTATAAGTGTCTTGGATGGCAGTAATTTAAATTTTTTTGGCATCTCTCAGACGAGTATTGTTTATAAATATTTGTCAATGAAACTGTCAATATTTGATTGGATATTAACTGGTAGGTGTTGGTAGATAGTTAACGTTTGAGATGATGCTCAAAGTGAAACTGATATTAATAAACAACAGTGGTTAGAGATAATTAGTTTTATGCTAACTAAATTTGAGACTGTAGATTAGTGACTTTTTTGGGGCTTGCCCCATATTTTTCTTTTTATGACCTGTTCAGAGCCCTTTTGCCTTTTCTTAATTGGCACTGCAACAGCTTAGGCGTTGTTGGCTCATTACAACTTCTCATCCAAGTCATGACTTCCTATTGCCAGCTTTAAAAACATTAAATGCGGTACCCAGTACGTGTTTTTAAAGAAAAAATATATAAGTTGGAGAAATATAGATTGAAATAAATAAAAGGTAAACGTTTGCCTTATACTTTTCTGAATCGAAAATAGTTAGTAATTTTCGTCTTTTATTTTGAGGATATTCCTAAAAGTATGGTTATGTACTCTTGAATCTATGCGCATCCGGGAAAATTCCTATCAAGTCCCTAAAATTCCTAATATAACGTCGAAAAATCTGCAAAGCTCCCATAAAAATCCGAAAACAATTTCGATGTAATACAGAAAAGCTGCAAAACATCCCAAAAGTTCCCAGAACACCCTGAAAAATTCCAAAAAGTTTCCGTAAAAAAAAGCCAAAAATTCCCGTAAAATTAATAACGAAGATTCGGGAGAATTTCTGGCAAAAAATGTGACGATAGCGCAAAAAGTCAGTCCGCGAAAATCTTGAAAGGTGTGAAAGACGCGTAAAGTTAGGCAACAAATGACTGGTTGTTCTCTGGTGTAGAAAATATCAAGCAATTTTAGTGTTTTATTTTATTCAATAGCCGGTTTCACGAAAGGAATTTAAGTAACAAATTATTTTTGTATTGGAGTTTAATATGAAAACTTTCACAAAAGAAAAATCATTTTTCACTTAATTATTGATACTTGATTAAATTTTGAAGTCTTCAGGACATCATAAATTTTTTTTTTTAGAATGGCTGTTTCATTTCATTATCTACCCTTTAAAAAAATTTCTGAGTGCTCCGAGTTTATGAATCTAAAATGAATCCTTCTTTCGTCATAAATATGATTCTGCGCCCAGTCAACAAGACGTGACTCATTTCGAAATCTTTTGGTGTCATAACATCTAAGTTAAACAAAAGTAACAAAGTTCATGTACAAGTTAAAGTTTATTGATAATTACTCGCAAGTCGGTTCGGATGTGTTAATGAAAATAAATATGTGTTAGTTACGCCGACATGACTCTGAATGACTCAACTGTGTGTAGTCGAATGGCGAGTCAACACCTAATCAGAAGACTCGCGTGTCAGACCCACCGTCCATGGCACCTATAAGACTCAGCAAAAGAGTCATATCTCAGACTCTAATATGACTCCTAACTTGGACTCATGTTGGTGAGCCCTTCTAAGAAGGAAAAAGTGTTCCCACCAGTTAACACATCCAAGATAAACCCATTGAGATTTTGGACAAAATTTTGAAAAAAAGTTTCTGGACTAAGTTTTACGCACTCATTTTTGATGGAACTCACGGTCCAGCATTAAAAGCTCAGGTAGTGTATGACTTGAAATTGGATTAAATTTTCTAAATGAGGCAAACTCGAGTTTCCCTCTTAAAATGATATTTCACTTTATAAGCAAAATCAAAGCAAAATTGTATAATTGATGTAGGAAACATCGATTTTCCCATGATTAACTTAAAAGTTGTGGTTCATCAGATTCATCATCATCAGCAAAATCAAAGCAAAATTGTATAATTGATGTAGGAAACATCGATTTTCCCATGATTAACTTAAAAGTTGTGATTCATCAGATTCATGACTTCACCTTATTCACTTTTGTGAAACAAGACGGGTGCAAAGGCACGATGCTATCAGCCTTATCAGGAGTTTAACTTTCGCCCGAAATTATCCACTTTTCGCTTATGTGTATGACGAAAGAAAAAATTCAGGGGAATTCGTTTTCGGGCGAAACTCATGATAAATTGTCGGAGCTCTGATAAAAATAAGCGAGTGGAAGGCATCAACAATATTATATGTATAGGGGTCATTCCATACAAAATTGACACCTCAATATTTTTTTTGGTGTGAAATACATTTTTTTAACTTCTTTGTTGAAAAAAGAAACCTATTTTTTTATTTCATCATGATATTCGAAAATCTCGAAAAAAAAAATCCGAAATTTTAAACTCACAAAGAAGTAATCGCATTTTCTTAACTTTTTTTTATGTTAATTATACACCTACTGTTTGATTTTTGTTTTTTTTTTTGGTAATCTAAATAGTTGTCAAACTTTATGGAGTATACTGTAAAAATTTCAGAATTGAAAAACCAAAACTGCAGCTGTTTCAGCGCCCAGACCTGCGCTGCCAGTGCTGCTTTATGCACGCAGGCATGAAAAACTGGTAACTTACAGTGCCGAACAGAAGTATTGGCACAGTGAATTTTTCGCAATATATGCAAAGTTCTTTATTCTAATTTAGTTTCGATAATTTTTTGTAAAAATATTGTTCATTCTACGCCAGAAAACATAATAATAAAATCTCTAAACTTTGTGCAAAACTCAGGAAAATTCATAAAATTTGCACACTTATTTGCAACTTTTTATTCAGGTTTTTTAGAAAAATTCTAAGTATGCAGTTTTATAGCCCATTCAAATTTAGAATAACAAAGTGCAAGTTTGAAGTTCTTCCATACAAAGTAATTCGACAATTATTTTTTGTATGGAGAAAATGAGCAACACCTTCCACTAAAAAAATTGCCAACAATCAACGCGATTTTCTAGCAACTTTAAACTTGCACTTTGTTATACTAAATTTGAATGGGCTATAAAATTAGAATTTTTTTTTTTAATCTGAATAAAAAGTTGCAATTAGTGTGCAAATTTAAAAAAATTTCCTGAGTTTTGCACAAAGTTTAGAGATTTTATTATTACGTTTTCTGGTCTAAAATGAACTATATTTTTATAAATAATTATCGAAAATAAATTACAGTAAAGAACTTTGCATATATGGCGAAAAATTCACTGTGCCAATACTTTTGTTCGTCACTGTATACACTGCTGGTTTTACCATTCTCAGATTTTTACAGTGTGCAGTGTACTTCTTGTGAGCTCAAAATTTCGGAGATTTTTTTGCGCGATTTTCGAACATCATGATGAAAAAAAAAATTTTATTTTTTTCGATAAAGATAAAGAAATATTTCACACCAAAACAAAATATTGAGGTGTAAATTTTGTATGGAATGACCCATATGCTGGTTGTGCTGTTCTAAAATCTCTCTTAAAGTGGACATAATAAAAAATCTCATCGATTTTGATTTTGATTCATAGTAAGATTTGGTGGCCTTCTGAGTGATGACAGTATCACGCATTTGCATTTGCTTGATCAAAAATTCACGTAAAACAATATTTACTTTCTGAATTGCGGTGCCTCATATATAGCCTCAGCCAGCTCACAAAATGAGGACTGACTTATCTAACCGGCCTCGTAAAACTGTTTCAAAAGAAATTATACACCTTTTTTTCGCTAATATAAGCCCACTGTGGTAACTTCTTATTCTGCTTACTCTTACCAAATTTCATTCAACGCACATTTCAAATATTTGTACAAGTCAATGTCAAGTACAATAAACGTTATGCTGCGTTGTCGAAATTCAATGTCAATAGCATTGAGACAGACAAAACGAAGAAAGATGAAAAAATATGGAAGTGTATCAAAACTAACGAAAAAATACGCAACCAAAGCGGCATAAAGTGCGATAGAATATCAATACGACACGTGCTCAAACCAAAGAAGAAGTGGTAGGCAAACGTCAGAAGAAAAAGAAACACTTGAGAAAACGAGTATAAAAATTAAACGAAAGTGTTTACACAATAAATTTTAGATACTGCTACACGTATGTATGCATTTTATGTACTATATACTAGGGTGCATCACCGGAATTGCCAATTTTTTTATATTCTAAGAATTGCGCCAAAATATTTCGGAAACAAAATTAAGATTTGGGTGAGCTGATAAAAATTTGTATGCAGACCTTTTAAGCTTAAACTTTTCTGTGATCTGAGCCGATGCTTTAGAAAAAAATTATTTTAAACACGATTTTTTTAGGAAAATTTTTGGAGGTATTTTTAAATTGGTCCGGCTGACGTAAATCTGAATATTTTTCCGAAATACTTTGGCGGAGGTCTTTAAATATAAAATTTTCTAATTTTTTTTTTTTTGTATGTAGAGTGATGCACCCTAATATACACATGTATTTAGTAGGCATGCATGTATTAATGCTTAGTTATTATTATTTATTTTTGCTTCAAATGCGGTTGTTGGTGGTTAACGCATACATACATACGTAAAATATTAAAAACAAAAATAAAAATTTAATTATTAAACATTCATTATCCAACGGCAAACTAACTACTTTTCGAAAAATGCTTATTCATTGATATTTTTCCGCTATAAGCATAAGTATGTATAAAAGGTATCAATCATATATTAGTTTAAACGAAATTAAAATAGTTATGTAATCAATTAAACAAATAGTTCCTTACTTTTGTCATAGTCGCAAAAATTTTGCAATCTATAGAATCTACATATTTTTAAATATTTCCCTATAACGAATCGGCGCCAGCTATTTTTTGACAAGAGTTCATTGTCATGTTGCCGGCATGTACATACATATGTACATATGTATCAGCAAACTCTGTTATTTTACACTTGAAACAAATTATTGCAAATAATTAAATAAACAAAATTTTCGCCTAAGTAAACATACAAAAAAAATCGTGATCAGCTTTACAAATTATTATTCAATTGATTGAAATCTCTTTTGTCAAGTTGTCGGAAAACAATTAGCAAAGGTCGGAAATGAATCACTTCAAAATTGCTTAAATTCAATACACTTGACTTTGGGTTAAATTTAATTGAAATAAATTTATTTTGCACATATGCAAATAGATACATCATAATTTAGTCACTTTGCAGAAAGTGGTGGGTGTAATATATATGTATATCAATAAATGTGTATCCGCAAACACTTGACTTTTGCTTCCATATTGAAAAAAAAAATCGGCCAGAATCAAGTTGAGTTGCGGTGCACAATCAAGCAGTTTTAAAATAAGAAGATGTAAGAAAAACGTGAACATTTCAGAAGAATAATCAAATTAGCTTGATTTAAGTTATAACAAGCAACAATTTAACAAGCAACTTTTGGTTTGTTTTTTTTTTTTTTTTTTTTTTTAGTTTTACCTGACCTGTACCTGAACCTGTAGCTTTTGCAGGCGTTTAGGGTCCGTTTGTTTAATATCCGGTTAACACAAATCGGAGGACTGCTTCATCGATCCCAAACAGCATGTGGCACCTCGCAGCTACTTGTGTTTGCAAGATCTGATCTATCTCCTTTTGCAGATTTTTAACGGTGATCTTATGTAGTTTATGTGTTCAGTAGGGACGTTAATTTTTTCTATTTTTACGATCCTGGGATATCGGGATCAGTTCCGGGATATAGATATTTATTATTTTTCAACAACCTAAATCGAAAGGATTGCATCAATATGGTTTGAGAAGCTCTCCTACCATATCAATTATATAAATAGGCAATCATGTTTCCTTTACACCCCTTTTACGGCTAAACTGTACTTCTAAGGTATAAACAATTATATATCATTAGAAAGGTATTTTGATGCTGATGTGCAGGCAATTTTTAAAATTTCAAATTAGTTTAAAATAGAGCGAAAAAATCAATTCAAAAGTCACACCAATACCAATGCCATACATGTACATGGTTGGGGCGGAAATGCCTCCTAAATGTATGCTTTAATATTGATAGTGAATTAAAGAAACGTGCTAAGCAGCAGTTTAGGAATAAGATGTATGTATGTATGTACATGAATAGATTAGCCTCAAACAAGGATGAGATAATTTTGAGTATGGAGAAGAAGAAAGGGATAAATACAGAAATTAAAATAAAAGTAAAGAAACCTAAATATAAAGACAAAGAGAAAGGAAAATTTAAATACCTAACCTAATAACAATGGTGGGGGTGAATATGTAAATGAAGAAAAGAATGGACATATTTAGATCAGGATAAAGGAAAGGATAAAGAAGAAAAGAAGATGAAGACCAAGACGGGGAAGGAGATGAAGATGAATATGAAGATGAGGATAAAGATAACTTATCTTAACTTAACCCCTTAACTTAACTTAACTCACCTCAACTCAACTCATCTCACCTCCGCTTAAAAACTTACTCCACCTGAGTTCGCTACACATTAATTAACCACACCTTAACTCCCCACACCTAAATCAACCACTACTTCACTCCCCACACGTAAATTCACCACACCTTAATTCACCACACCTAAATCCACCACACTTTAATTCACCACACCTTAACTCACCACACCCCAACTTTCCCACCACATCTTAACTCACCACACCTTAATTCGCCACACCTCACCTTTCTCACCACACCTTAACTCACCACACCTTAATTCACCACACCTCAACTCACCAAAACTAAATTCACCACACCTCTTAAGACCACCACACCTGAATTCATAACACCGTAACTCCCACACCCAATTCCACCACACTGCAACTCATCACACCCAATTTCAACACATGACATGATATCACTAAAGAAACAATGTAAAGTAAAAGAGGAAGGAAAATTTAACTACCTAACCTAATAACCCCACCATTGTTATTAGGTTAGGTAGGTAAATACGTAAATGGAGAAAAGAATGAAGATATAGATCAGGATAAAGGAAAAGATAAATATGAAGACGAAGATGAAGATGAAGATGAAGATGAAGATGAAGATGAAGATGAATATGAACATGAAAATGAACATGAACATGAAAATGAACATGAACATGAACTTGAACATGAACATGAACATGAACATGAACATGAACATGAATATGAAGGTGTAGATAAACATAAACATAAACATAAACATTAAAAGCGATAGAGACAAAGATAGAGAGGAAGAAAGTGATAGGGATAAAAAGGAAATACAACTGAAGAATGTGCGATGTTATATTGTGATGTGTTATGCTACATATGTTATGTTATTGAATCTAATGCTATTCTATGTTATGTTATGCTAAGTACTAAGCTAAACTCCCCTCCACTTAACCCATTCCAACAAATTTTATTTCAGCCCAACTCAACTCACATAAACTATCCTTAATTTTAGCGGTTGAATTTCAACCGCTGGGCGAACACTAGTAATAAATAATAAGTAAATGGGTTTGGAACGTACTTTTTTATTTAAAGTGGAAATTATATCATAAGTAACAAAACAAAAGACACTGATTAAATTTATATGCAATTAATAATACTTTAGCGTGTACATATCTGATAAAGTAATTTAAGGTATGAAAGAAGTGTGCATAATAAATACTAGTAGCAGAAATAAAAATGCGCCTTAATCAAAATTTACATTTCTTTATAATCCTACCTCATGTTACATATAACTAACTGCATATAAATGCGCATTTCTCTGACGTCATGATTTTTTTAAAAAGACTTTATAATTTCCAAAATATGATTAATTCCAAAACTTATTTAAAAATTCAGTGCAATGTAAAACGAAAATATGGGTACCAATTGAAAGAATTTTTTGGGTTCAATAGGAATTTAAAATGCCCCTTTAATCTTTTTTTTTATAGCTAATAAAGTTAGTCCTTAACATATAATTTTTTCAAAAATAAGAATCGCAAAATTTATAGGATACTCAAGAATAAAATTATAAAAGGGTATTTTCAATACCTACGCGTCCATTACGCACCAAAAAAATGTGATCTGTTTTAACTCTACAGAATCTTCTCTTTCATTTAATACCCATACTGGTCTCTTAAGCATATTGCACTGAAATTTTTAAATCATTTTTAGAAGTACTCATATCTTTCAAATTTCAAGCCCTTTTAAAAAATCCTGACGTCAGAGAGAAAAATTAAGAACGCAATTTTAAAATATTTGGCCATTGGTTTGGCGAATATATTGATTTTTTTGTGCGTGCAAAATTGGCTGCCTTAAGGTATTATATGTATGTATAATGAGCTACACATTTATAAAAAAAAAATATTAAATATATTAAATAAACAAAGGAAATATAGCCAAAACTGGTCAACATAAGGCGTTTCTATTATTGCCAAAAGTCTAAATAACAAAAGTCTAGACAAATAATCCCGGGATTTTCGGGACTTAAAAAATACCGGGATCGCGGGTCCCCGGGATTCCGGGATTAACATTCCTAGTGTTCACCAATTACGTGAACAGACGCTTTGGGACACTTAATTTTGCATATAATATGATCACATAGATTATTTATTTTTCCTAGTTAATTCAAAAGCAGTAAGGTATTCAATTTAATTGTATTTTAAAGAAGAGTATCATTTTTAGAAGGATTCATAAAATAGATCATATGTAGTTTTGATTCTCCAGGGTAAGAAGAACAAATTTTTTTGTTTACGGCGTGAGCTGGGCAGCGCTTTTGTGGAAAAAATTAAATAAAACGAAATAATAAAAAACGAACCCTTTAGCCACACTATGCATTTACATGCATCGCCGCTTATCGCACATTTACTTTGCCTTCAGCCTGTGTCTTCTTATTTGCAAAGCCCTCTTACGCTTGCATATTTATATTTAATCTCAAAACCATTTTACTCCCCTCCAGCTACTTTTCTGCACAACACTTTTGCTTCGAAAAGTTTTCTAATATACAAAGGCTTCTTAGTTTCTTATCCTTTAAAAATACGCTGCATAGCTATACGTATGTATGAGTTCCAGAAGTACATAAACTTTTACGTAAGCAACAATTTGTGGCAACGTTGAATGTGGCAGTTAGAGGAGCACCTGCTGGGTGGCCAATTTGTTGCCACAAATAACACTTTGGAAATCTAATGCGAATGCTGCAAAATAGGAATCAAGTTAAGTTAGTTGCTTTGTGAAGGAAAGCTGCCTGCGGGGTGCGAAATTCTTTTCTGTTTTCGCTCTTTTGTTTTCACGTTTTTCCTTGCCCAGATGTACTGAATGACGAGGCATGAAAACTGTTCAAACTGAGCAGTTAGCTTTGTTTAAGATTTATCCACCTAACCAAATACTCCACAATGCAAGTAAGAGCAAAACGTTGCAATTGAAAGTTTACTCACACAAATTCAATATTTTGCAATTTTTCGTTCTTCACTTTCGATTGGAATATATTTACACTCGTACGCATTCACTTTCTATTGAGTGTGCGAAGTGAAGGCAGGCAGCCGGCATACAAATATTTTGGGGAAACAGAAAATGAGAGAAAAACATAAAACGACTACCAGACTGTAACTGTAACTGTGCACATGTGAGTCTCTCTATACGCACATATCCATGAATTTATACAATTTGCTTTACGCATCTCCATACAAACATCGCTTTAAGACATATCAACTGTATGCTGAAAATTCTCCAACACCTTTCCCCTAGAACAGTGCCAGACAGCCAGTAGTCTTGCGAGGTTATGCGTACATCTCACTTACCCATTTACTATTTAGTTAGCTCACCCACTCAGTGCTCCCCATTTATTGAGAACTTTTTCAATTTACACTAATCCCCGCCATCACGTTTACCAAACTACATACATAAATGTATCCTAAAAGCCCTGCGTAACAATCGATTTTACTCGTTTTACTATTATTTTTGTCATTTTTGGTGTCGCACGACACGCCAAACCTTTAAACCACACGCATTGTGGCAACATCAAAACAGCAAGAGGCAGTGAGCCTACAACAAAAATAAAAACTTTGTAAATGCGTATGTGCGTACATATTGATTATGGTTGCGAGTTGAGTGGATTTAATGTCAGCTTATGTTGGTTTATTGTGTTCGATTGAAATTGTTTTCATAGTTATTACAAATTGTTTTTGTTTGTAAACAAATACTAGCGTTTCGTGACAATTTTGCCGAGAAATGTCGTATGGGAGCAACAAAAGTCTGCTGGTAATGTTTATAACGGAAATTTACAACAAATTTGAAGATAAAATACAAATGGTGGGATTTATCGGGAATATATGGCCCCTATTGCGAGTGTCGACTGCCAGTAGAATAGAAATTTGTCGATCGAGTCGATCATCTTTTATTTTGCTATTGTGTAACTTGATAGATAAAAATTTGTGCTATTGTGAATGGTTGACAGAATTGTAAACAGCTGTTCGTTTGTTTACATTTGTTTCTTGAGTATTTTATTTACATCATTTTTAAAATAATTGCTTTTATTATAAAATTTAAAAAATGGACACAGTTGAAATATGATTTAGTGATGAGGAAGATGATGCGGAAGCTAATAGATTAGTAGAGTTGGCTAAAGCAAGGAGGGAATTGCGGGATTCGTCGGATCCCTTGGACTTGGAAGGTGTATGTACATGTGTGAGTTTTATGAATAGAAGTTGCGTTCCCGATGCTTCACGGTTTTTAGGCTTTACATGATTTGCAGGAAAAGCTGTTTTCCTCATTTTTGTACAATGATGTTGGGATTTTGTTTCCAAACGCGCGACCCGAGTTTAAAAACTTTAACATAACAACATAACAAGTGTATTGAAAGAATTCAACTTTAATTTAAAATAAAGATTTCAAATTTCCAAGCACTAGTCAATTAATAAATTATGCAGTTTTTTTGTATAAACTTTTGATGTTGGTTCTGCGCAAAAACACTGTGGATGGCGTAGCCGGAGTTATATGCACAAGAAATAATGTATATGTATCTTTTCCAATAGAAGCGGAGCTTCCTACCCTACTCTTTCCGGAAATTCCTTTGCTTCACTCTCCTGCATCAGTACGACCAACCGCGCAAGTTGCCTTTTTTTGCTTATAATCTTTGATCTGTAATTCAGACACATACATGCATATGTACATTTCACAATATTTTACAACTTCCAGTTCAATTGACTTACTTTTTATCTATTATAGTACCACTTTCTTATGTAAATTTTATAAACTCAAACTCCAACGACTAAAAAACAGCAATAGAAGGATGAGCGATTAAAAAGTATTCACAGTCGCTAATTGAGCGACTAAGCGACACTCGCAATAGCATCGATAATCGATAATCGCTTAATAGTCGTTTATCTACTGTCAGTCGACATTCGCAATAGGGGTGTATATTTTCTTAGGGATAGTACAGGAGAGACTATTATGGGATATTTTATGAACACCTTGCATTCGTAATGAAAGGGATGTACCAAGTAGGCATCCATTCTCGAAATGAAGGTTGGCATGAAACACAATCCCACAAGCAGTCAAACAAAAATGGATCATCATGGAAGACATCCTTAAAAGAGCCGTGACGGACTAGAAAAGGCATAGAAAATGAATTATTCTCTAAAGAGCTGTGCAAAAGAGAGCAACACGTTAAGATTCTGGTCATTACAATCTCAAAAGTAGAATTCGTGCCGCGTTTATGTACATGCATATATTTTAAAATAAGAAGCAACAAAATTTAGAAACCTTTTGACCTTTACTTTGAGCAAAAGTCGATAACGTTTTGCTTTTAAGTTATTCCTAGAAATTCAAATTTAAATTTAAATGTAAATTTTTAACCGAAATGTCACGTAAATTCCTCAAAACCACACGAGGAGCCCATAAAACTTCATAAAAAGTACCCATGGAAACCTAAAATGGAGATAAAAATCCAAATAAAATCCCCAAAATAAAGCACGAATGATCCTGAAAAGCTGACACAGAGAAAACGTCATCAAGCCGAAAGAAAAACAAAAAAAAACCAGAACTCTCTCTGCATTGTACTGACCAGGGACATGAACCGGAAAACCACTTTTTTCTATAAACTAACTGAACCGTTAACCGAACCGAAACTTTCCAGAAATATTTGATCCGAACCGAAAGCCGAACCACTTTTCATAAAGATTTAAAGATTCGTTCGACCAATTTTCAATAGATAAATTTACCCCCTTTTTTCTTTATGTTAAATATGGTAATACATACCATATGGCAATATCAAATGTAATGTCTACCCGTCTCATTTAACAGACACTTGCCACTTAAAAAAGTGGAAAAAATAAAAAAAATAAATATTTGAGCGAAATTAAAGGATAAGAGACATATATAGTAAAATTTCAAGCGAAATATTTTGGTAGAACATTTTAACCCATTAGCTGCCACCTGAATGGGTCGTTTTGACCCTTACTCTAAGAAGTCTACATAATAAACGAATTTACGCTGCAGACAAAAGGGTTTGTGCTTTATTTTATGCACAGTTGAATGCACTTTTAACTCATTAGCAAACACCTGTGAGCGAAAGCACAAAATAAAATGGTTAAACGCTACTGAAGCATGACGCTGCATAACTGAAGCGAATTTTAACGAACTCAAAGGAACTAAATACCAAGAAAACCAAAGCAGAACAAATGCAAACGTTTAAAAAAAGGTTTCGTATTACACAACGTTGGAGCGTGACCAGCAAGCAAAAAATTGCTGATACATTAATTTAAAATTTTGCTAACAGTTCAGCAGGGTCAAGCCCAAAGGAGGAGTATAGAGGAAGAGAGAATAATGCAACCGCAATACTTAAGCACATTGCTCAAGAGCTGGAAATCAAAATAAACGTTTGTGTTAAGAATGAAATTTTATTTCCTTAGAAGTTTGTTGTTAAAAATAGTCTTACAAAGGATAATCTAATATTTCTTAAGAAGGATC